>NW_021611763.1:0-1395 GCF_004785775.1 Grammomys surdaster | reverse complement strand
TAGGTTAGGGAAGTTTTCCTCAATAATTTTGTTGAAGATATTTACTGTCCCTTTAAGTTGGGAATCTTCATTCTCATCTATACCTATTATCCTTAGGTTTGGTCTTCTCATTGTGTCTTGGATTTCCTGAATGTTTTGAGTTAGGAGTTTTTTGCATTTTGCATTTTCTTTGACAACTGTGTCAATATTTTCCACCGTATCTTCTGCATTTGTGATTCTCTCTTCTATCTCTTGTATTCAGTTGGTGATGCTTGCGTCTATGACTCCTGATCTCTTTCTTAGGTTTTCTATTTCCATGGTTGTATCCCTTTGAGCTTTCTTTATTGTTTCTATTTCCATTTTCAGATCCTGAATGTTTTTGTTTAATTCCTTCTTTGTGTTTTCTTCCATTTCTTTAAGGGATTTCTGTGATTCCTCTTTAAGGGGTTCTATCTGTTTACTTGTACTCTCTTGTATTTCTTTAAGGGAGTTACTTAATTCCTTCTGATAATCCTCTATCATCATCATGAGACGTGATTTTAATTCTAAATCCTGCTTTTCAGGTGTGATGTGGTGTTCAGGGCTTGCTATATTGGGAGAACTGGGTACTGATGATGCCAAGAAAGTTTGGTTTCTGTTGCTTATGTTCTTTGGCTTGCCTTTCGCCATCTGGTTAACTCTAGTGTTGCCTGCCCTCACTGTGTAAGACTGGAGTCTGTATTTCCAGTTATCTTGCTTGTTGCAGAGCTCCTCAGAGTCCAGATGTCTCTGTATCTTATGATCCTAATCTCCTTGGTGTCTGCTGCTCTGAGTGCAGTGGCTCCTCTGCTGTTCTGAGTGCAGTGGCTCCTCGGCTGCTCTGAGTCCAGTGGTTCCTCTAGGATGACTCAGGAGTCAGTATCTCCACAGGACAGGAGCAGACCCAACTCTGTGTCTGCCCCAGCCCAAAGGACCAGGCAGGGGAGGACTAGATTTTAAATTTAAGGGGCTATATTCAACCCTCTGTTAAAAGTAACTTCATCTAGAGATAATGAACTCATGAAAGAAAGGATATTCTGGATATATTGGATATAGGTCTATAAGTTTCAAGAGATTCTTATATGAGATATATCATAGACAAAGTTAATAAACAATTTTAAAGATAAGTTAAAAGAGGTCTCCTGTCTGATATGGAAATCAAAAGTATGACAGCATGATTTCAGGTGGCACCTTAGAGAACTTGGAATGAGTTCTCATATTTCTAATAGAACTGACTCTTGGCCACACGTTGTGACACACACCTGTAAATCCATGTGGTCACACACATTTTAATCTCATCACTTGGAAGACTGAGGCAGGAGGGTCTTGAGCTTTAGGACAACATGGGCTGTGTATCCAGACTTTGTCTCTAGAATAAATGATAAGAAAAAGGAGGGA
>NW_021611762.1:0-1567 GCF_004785775.1 Grammomys surdaster | reverse complement strand
CTGCAGGCACCTACACTTACATACCCATAAGCCCTCTGCTTCCTCTGGAGACAATTCGCACACATGTCCCTTCTCTGGACTTTACAGACAGCTACATGCCCATGCCGTAGCCTCTTGCTGGTCTCTGCAGGCTCCTCCACTCACATGCTCAATTTGCTCTGACCTCTGTATGACCTGTACTTACACTCCCACTGCACCCCTCTGCACTCTAGAGACACCTGCACTCATAGGCACAATGACTGTCTGGCCTGGGCAGCAATCAGAACTAACATGTCAACACCAAATTGTGATCTGAGAATGTAGCTTTACCCTCATGTCCACACCACACCACGCACGCACGCACGCACGCACACACGCACGCACGCATGCATGCATGCATGCACGCACGCACGCACACACACCTATATAGGCACCTGCACTGACATGAAAAATACCCCACTCAATCACCTGCAGGCACCTGGACACACATGACCATGATCCCTTCTAGACACTGCAGTGCAGTGTCCTCATGTGACCCCTGTCCCCTTGCTTATGCAGGAACACAACTCCGATACCCACTCCCCCTAGGTACTCTGTACTCTCATGCTAACCGAACCTCACTGGTTTCTACAGTCACCTGTATTCATATAAGCAACGACTGTGTGGCCATGCAGCAATCTGTGCTGACATGGACACTGACAACTGTGGGCTCTGCAGACATCTACCCTCATATTCCCATTGACTCACTCTACCTCAGAAGGGAAATACACACACATGCCCAACTGCCCGTCTCTGGGCTCTGAAGGTACATGCACTCAGATGCCCACTGCCAACTCTGGCCTCAGCAGACACCTGAATGCAAGATTAATCTCCAACATGTGACCTCTACATGCCTCTGCCCTCACTCTCCCACTGTAGGTCTCCGTCCTCTAGTGACACCTGTCTCACATACCCAACTGTGTCCTCTTGAGACAACTTCATTCACATACTCAGTGACTGTATTCTACTCACATACACAGCGACCGTCTGTCCCAGGGAGAAATCTTCACTCACACGTCCACTGCCCACACATCTTCCTCCTGCTTAGATGCACTACATGAGCCTGGCTCTCCTGACGTCTGCTGGAATGTGCATGTACATTCACACTGATCCAATTAGCCCAAGGAAGGCTCCTGCACTCACATGTGCACTGCATCCCTGGAATGTGCAGGAACCTGCAGTCACATGCCTACTATCTTCCGGGCCTTCCCAAGCACTTGCCCTGACATGCCCACCACCTCACTCTAGATTCTGAACACACCTGCACTCACATGCCCACTTCTTCCCTGGCTGTTCCTGCCACCTGCACTCACATGGCCACTTCTTCCCTGGCCTCTAAGAACCTGAGCTAACATGGTCACTGACACCCTCTGACCTCTGCAGGCACCTGTAAGCACGTGGCTGCTCCCTGCCTGGACTCTGAGGGAACCTATAATCACATACTCCCTGTGTATCTCTGGTCTATGCCAACATCTGCACTCACATGTCCACTGTGACCCTGACCTCTGCAGGCACCTGCACTCACATGCAAGTGTCTCATGGCATGTGA
>NW_021611761.1:0-2230 GCF_004785775.1 Grammomys surdaster | reverse complement strand
ATGAAAATTTTGATGTAAAAACTAAACTCGATGTAACTTTGAAAAGTCACATTGTACTTCTGGCTTTCTTTCTATTCTACCATGGCATCCTCATAGAGGGTATGAAGAGAAGTTGAACTAGTGTTTACTAAAAAAGTCACTGGAATAGGATCGAGAGGGGTGGGTTCCAACCAGGCTGTTTAATGAAACTGGTCCTGCCAAGGCAGAGTAGAATTGGGTCTGTAAAAAGGACAGGTGGCCCAAAGTGTCAATAATGTGGGCCTATCAACTATAAGGTTTGCTCTAAGAATGTGGTTTCCCTAGAAAACAGAATTCCATTACAATTGACAAGCCCAGTATCTGAGGCAGATCATGGGAAAAAAGCAATGAACTGAAAGGAGTTGCCACAGGTTCACGGGCCTGAGTGTTCCTCTAGAAAATCTTACCTTTTTCAGGCCACTATCCGACTCTGTTCTCCTAAGGTCTTGGCCGTCATCACCCTCTTCTTTCTCACCTCCTAAACAACAACAACAACAACAAAACCCAAACAGGTATGTTTAAAGTTGTAGGAGAGGTGAGCCAAGAAAACAATATAGTTTAGGCGTATTTACAGTTCTGATTCCTATTAATATTGAAAATAAAAAATGGCCAGGAAGCCACTCAGTGGTACTAGGCCATTATTCACAGCTTCACTAGTGGAGAAGCAAGAAAATTAAATCCAAAACAAAGCAGCAAGCACAGCTTAGCAACCTTATTTGATGCTAGGGGCCAGAAGAGTCAGAATGTAAAGATTTCTGAACACATGTAATAATGAAACATGTGGAAGATGGGACTTAGGTCCAGACACAAAGTTACTGACTGACTCATACAAACTTTCACATATAGAGCCCAGAGATGGCAGTATATAGTATTTTGAGCATGCTGTGTCCTTATTGCAACTTTTGAAGTATGGAGTGGAGTTCCCAACTGTAACATGTCAGCAAGTTTTGAACTCTGAAGCAATTTGGACTTCAACTTTTCAGATTAGAGATGCTCAAGGCCTCTGGCTAGAGTTAGCTTAGCTGAGGGACAACAACAACAGGAAGCTTATGGTCCCAGATGAACATGATTCTGACAGGCATTCCTGACTGTTTAAGACACTCGTGAACATAGTTATTGATGAAGGGACAGATGAGATGTAGCTACCAGAAGCCAGGTCACTGTGAACTGCAAAGGAATAATGGATGGTTTACCTTTGGAAGCATGCATCTTATGACAGTCAAATCCTCCAAAGGTCTCTGCTCTCCGGGGCAAAGAAATGGGCCCAGCCACAACTTCCTGCTCAACAGGGCTGCTGATAGACTGTTCAAGTGTGCCACCAAGGCTTCCACTCACCAAACTCTGAAGGATTTCCACTGGAAAAAAGCAAACAAAACACTCAGCTGGGTATCTATGTTTCTTCCATTAAGAGGGAATGATATTATGGCAACATGTGATATATACAGCCTGGATCAGAAAATCCCAAAGAATGAGACATCATGCATTTTTAGATGGGCTCTACTGGAAACAGAGGGACAAATTTCACCTTTACTACCTTGGGCCTGAAACATCTGTGAGGGAACAGGAAGGCACAGTAATTTACTGGGAGGAGTATGGTCTATGGAGTGGTTTCAAGGTAGTTGAAAGGACTGAAAAAGTGAACCAATCTGAGAACAGCAAGTAAAACTAACTGGTTTTGCTCCTCTGAGAGCAGGTAGACTTCAGGGGTAGAACACCCTAAGTGTCGGGATCTTCCAGTGCAACCATTAACTGTTAACTTGAGATCTTCCCTCTGGCAAGGCTGGTGGAGAGGACACTGAAGCTAGAGAGCCACAGAACAGGAACAACAGGGGTAGATGAGAAAGGAGGTCCAGAGGAAGTCAGAGGCACGAAGCCTTAACACGCATCAAATTTTAAATAAGGTATTAAAAACAATAAAATATAATAGAAAAATAGATGTGAGAAACTCTTTTTTTTTTTTCTTTTCTGGTTTTTCGAGATAGGGTTTCTCTGTGTAGCCTTGGCTGTCCTGGAACTCACTCTGTAGACCAGGCTATCTCAGCTTAGGAGCCTGAGGCAGCAGCATGGAGACCGAGGGCAGCATGGTCTCTTGTAACAAGGTCTTAGTTTAAAACAAAACAGAAAAACAAAGAAAAACTAGGAATGTAGAACAAGTCAAACTCAGAGCTGGCAAGAAAAATAATCACAGAAACTAAAATCCAATTAGCACGTA
>NW_021611760.1:0-3375 GCF_004785775.1 Grammomys surdaster | reverse complement strand
TTGTCCATCTCTCAAGGTGTAACCCAAATAAGTCACTTCAGTCTTACATAGCTGGGCCTTCTTCATAGATGCCCGATATCCCAACTTACCCAACTCAGCCAGGAGACGTTCTGTTCCTTTCTTACAATCTTGGGGGTCCTTAGCGGCCAATAAAAGGTCATCTACGTATTGTAACAGAGTCACTTGAGGATTATTAGCCCTGAAAGGGGCCAGGTCCCGGTGGAGTGCCGCATCAAATAAAGTGGGAGAGTTCTTGAATCCCTGGGGGAGTCTCGTCCAGGTCAGCTGTCCTGCTTTACCGTTCTCTGGGTCTCTCCACTCAAAGGCAAACAGGGGCTGACTCTGGGAATGAAGTCTCAAACAAAAGAAAGCATCTTTAAGGTCCAGAACTGAATACCAAGTTCTGTCCGGGGACAGAGAGCTGAGCAAGTTGTAGGGGTTGGGTACCGTAGGGTGGATATCTAGTACCCGTTTGTTAACTTCTCGGAGCTCTTGAACAGGCCGGTAATCTCCAGTGCCTGGTTTCTTTACTGGCAACAGAGGTGTATTCCAGGGAGATTTGCAGGGGACTAAAATCCCCTGTTGTAATAGTCTTTCAATGTGGGGACATATCCCCATTCTGGCTTCCTTGCTCATGGGGTATTGCCTGACCCCAATTGGAGAAGCACCAGCTTTGAGCTCAATGACTATCAGGGGTACATTCTTGGCCATCCCCATTCCCCCAGTCTCTGCCCAGGCCTCAGTAAACAGGGACCAGGGTCCCATTTCCAATTCTGATGAAGGATGTCCCTGAGTGTCAGACTGAAACAGTCTATATTCATCTTCTGTTTTCAGGGAAAGTGTTAACACTGGGGATTTGATAGTGTCCCATGTCACCTTTGGCCCCTGGGGGGTGAAACTTATTTGTGCCTTTAACTTAGTTAAAAGGTCCCTACCCAGCAAAGGGGTAGGACACTCAGGTATCACTAGGAAGGAATGAGACACCTGTCCTTTTCCCAGGTCTACTGTTCTCGTGGTGGTCCACGAATATGAGTTCTGTCCAGTGGCTCCAATAACTATGGTTTGCTTACTTCTCAACTTCCCCAGGGGTTTCTTGAGCACTGAGAATTCTGCTCCCGTGTCGACAAGAAAGTCCATGGGGGTCCCCTCCACTTTCAGGGTTACCCTAGGCTCGGGGAGGGGTCTTCCCCCTAGTCTTCATTGCTATCTAGGGCCAGAGCCTTAAGTCCCTTCTTGGCGGGACACTTTCTGGCCCAATGTCCTCTCTCCTTGCAATAGGCACATTGGTCTCTGTCCAGTGCTTGGCTGGCTCTTCTGGGTCTCCTTGGCTCCTGCCTCCGATACTCGCCCAAGTTCCCTGTCTGCCTAACTCCTCTAGTTCCCTGTCTTCTTCCCTCATCTATAACTGCGGCCAAAATCTTAGTCAAATTCTTTTCCTGCCTTCTCTGTCTCTCATCTTTCTCCTTACTCCTTTCTCTTTTCTCTCTTCCTGCTTTTTCTTCCTGAATTTCCCTCTTATGATAGATCTTCTCTGCCTCCTTAACCACATCTCTGATTGTGAGGTCTTGTAATCCCTCAAGACGCTGTAACTTCTTTCTAATATCTGCAGCAGCCTGCCCAATAAAAGCCATAATGACAGACATCCTCTGTCCCTCCGAGGTGGGGTCAAAAGGAGTATATCTGCGATATGCCTCCATGAGGCGCTCCAAGAAAACAGAGGGGGCTTCTTCTGGCTCCTGCATAACCTCTCTTACCTTAGCCAAATTGGTGGGCCGTCTCGCCGCCCCTCTGAGACCTGACACCAGAGCCCCGCTGTAGATGGACAGCCTTTCCCTACCTGCAGCTGTGTTGTGGTCCCATTGGGGCCGAGTAAGGGGAACAGCCTCATCAATCTCTGCTGGAGTTAGATTCTTCAAAAGTTGTCCTGCAGCGTTCTGGATGTTTTTCTGGGCCTCCAGAAGAACTCTCTCTCTTTCTCTTCAGCCGTGAAGAGAGTCTGGAGGAGCTGATTGCAATCATCCCAGGTGGGCTGGTGCGAGTACATTATAGACTCCACCAGTCCAATCAGGGATGTAGGATTCTCTGAAAAAGGGGGATAATTAGCTTTCCAGTTAAACAGATCAGATGAAGAGAAGGGCCAGTATTGTAGGAACTGGACTGCATTCGGCTCGGTAGGTGCCGGACCTATAGCTCAGAGAGGTAGAGAAACGGTGGAGTCGAGTCCTTCCGGACTCAACCCTCTCCGGCTCCGAGTGCCAGTTGCCGGCCCCCCACCCCCGGCTGCTCCCTGTGGTTCCGGACTCGGTGCCGAGGCCGGGGGAGCCTGTGGTGGTTGATGATAAGGGGGGGCAGTGGCAGACTTGGCCACTCAGGTGGCTCCTCGATCTCAGGATAGATCTTAGGCGGAGCTGAGGGTTTAGTTTCCGAGTTCGGTTTCGGTTTGGGTTTGGGCATTTTAGGCCCGGAACTGCAGAGAGCCAGGGCTCGGGAGCCTGGCTGTCTCTTAACCCATGGTCTCACCCACGGAGGGGGATTCTGGATCAGGTTCTGCCAAACCACGATGTATGGCTTTTGATCGGGATGTGACCCTGGTCCTTCCTGAAAAATAGTAGCTTTTACTGCAGAAATAGTAGTCGCATCAAAAGTCCCCTCAGGTGGCCATCCCACATCAAGTTTTGGCCACTCTGAGGCACAGAAAGTCTGCCAACGTCCCTTCCTGATGTTAACCAATAACTCATTGCCTCTGTCCTTCACCTCTGTCCAGTGGTCTAAAGTCAGGCTTAAGGGAGTCACTACAGTCTGTCCCATAACTGTCAACAAGCAACACAAAACACAGACAAAACAACTATACTAACCGTCTCAACCGAGAAGGCCAACACCAATACAGAAAAACAGATGGCCAGGAGGTCTCTCACACCTCCTCCAGCAAGAGGACCACCGTGTCCTCTCCGGCCTCCAGACGGGCACCCACCAGGCGTCCCCGGGGTCCCTCCTAACCTGGGACGTCTCCCAGGTTGTGGCAGTGGTAACCCTCCTAGCACGTCTGCTGGTCACCCATTCGCCTCTTGCTGAGACAAAAGGTTTGCTGTCTCTTACGAGACATAAACAGCTGCCAAGCCAAACCACAGAAGTCCACTTTCCAGAATTCCAAATGAGACGGATCGACACACAAAACGCACAAACAAAACCGCCGGTGCCCTTACCTCCCAGTGGGGGTCTCAGAGATCAGGGTGGTCACAAATCCCAGGACGAGCCCCCAATGAAGACCTCCAGCAAGAGGAGATCCTCTTTCAAGTCTCAGAAAGTCGCGACCACCCAGTAATCCGCTCGAGACACCATGTACCGGAGCAATTGCGAGGTTGTTTATTAGGGCGT
>NW_021611759.1:0-3020 GCF_004785775.1 Grammomys surdaster | reverse complement strand
TCCCCTTCTCTTTTGATAACTTTTGGTTGAAAGTCTACTTCATTAGACAGTAGAATGGCTACTCCAGCTTGTTTCTTGGGTCTGTTTTCTTGGAAAATCTTTTTCTAGCCCTTTACTTTGAGGTAGTATCTATCTTTGTTGCTGAGGTGTGTTTCTTGTATGCAGCAAAATGCTGAGTTCTGTTTATGTATCCAAGTCTATTAGGCTGAGTCCTTTTTGGTGAATTGAATCCATTGATATTGAGAGATAGTAATGACCCATGATTGTTAGTTCCTTTTATTTTGTTGTTGGAGGTATTACTGTGTGTCTGTCATTGCATAAGATGATTAATTTCTTGTGTTTTCTTGTGTGTACTTACCTTGCATTGGTGTTTTCCATCTAGTATTCTTTGTAGTGCTAAATTAGTAAAAAAGTATTGTTTATATATGACTTTGTTGGATTCCATTTATGATGATTGAGAGATTTATTGATTATAGTAATCTAGGTTGACATTTGTGGTCTCTTAGGGTCTGCAAGACATCTGTCCTGGATCCTCTGGCTTTTAGAGTCTCTGTTGAGAAATCAAGTGTAATTCTTATGGGTCTACTTTAATATGTTTCTTGGCTTTTTCCACTGTAGCTTTTAATATTCTTTCTTTGTTATATACATTTAGTATTTTGAGTATTGTATGGTAGGAGGATTTCCTTTTCTAGTCCAATCTATTTGGTGTTTTGTAAGTTTCTTGTGCATTTATAGCTATCTCTTTCTTTAGGATAGAGAAGGTTCCCTCCCACCCTTTTTTTCTTTTCTTTTATTGGATAATTTCTTTATTTACATTTCAAATGCTATCCCCTTTCCAGGTTTCCCCTCTGGAAACCCCCTATACTATCGCCTTCTCCCTGCTTCTATGAGTGTACTCCTCCACTCAGCCATCCACTCTCACCTCCCTGCTCTGGCATCCCCCTACACTGGGGCATCAACCCTTCAGAGGACCAAAGGCTTCTCCTCCCATTGATGCTCAACAAAGCTATCCTCTGCTATATATGCGACTGGAGCTATGGGTCCCACCATGGCTCTTTTGTTGGTAGTTTAGTCCTCTTGAGCTCCTTCAGTCCTTTCTCTAACTCCTTCATTGGGGACCACGTGCTCAGTCCGATGGTTGGCTGTGAGTATTCGCCTCTGTATTTGTCAGGCTCTGGCAGAGCCTCTCAGGAGACAGCTATATCAGGTTCCTGTCAACAAGCACTTCTTGGCATCCACAATAGTGTCTAGGTTTGGTGACTGTATATGGGATGGTTTCCCAGGTGGGACAGTCTCTGGATGGCTTTTCCTTCAGTCTCTGCTCCACACTTTGTCTCTGTATTCCCTCCTGTGAGTATTTTGTTCCCCCCTTCTAAGAAGGACTGGACCATCCATACTTTGGTCTTCCTTCTTCTTGAGCTTCATGTGGTCTATGAATTATATCTTTGCTATTCCAAGCTTTTGGGCTAATATCCACTAATCAGTGAGTACATATCATGTGTATTCTTTTGTGTGGGTTACCTCACTCAGGATGATATTTTCTAGTTCCATCCATTTCCATAAGAATTTCATGAAGTCATTGTTTTAAATAGCTGAGTAGTACTCCATTGTGTAAATGAACCACCTTTTCTTTATCCATTCCTCTGTTGAAGGACATCTGGGTTTTTTCTAGCTTCTGGCTATTATAAATAAGGCTGCTATGAACATAGTGGAGCATGTGTCCTTGTTATATGTTGAAGCATCTTTTGGGTATATGCCTAGGAGTGGTATAGCAGGGTCCTCAGGTAGTACTATATCCAATTTTCTGAGGAACTGCCAGACAGGTTTCCATAGTGGTTGTATCAGATTGCATCTCACAAACAATGGAGAAGTATTCCTCTTTCTTCACATCCTTACTAGCATCTTCTGTCACTTGAGTTTTTTTATCTTAGCCATTCTGTCTGGCGTGAGGTAGAATCTCAGAGTTGTTTTGATTTGCATTTCCCTGATGATTAAGGCTGTTGAACATTTCTTTTTTTTTCTTTTTTCTTTTTTTATTGGATGTTTTATTTACATTTCCTATGTTGTCCCCTTACCCCATCCCCCACCCACCCAGGAACCCCAATCCCCTCACCCCTCCTCCTTCTTCTCTGTGGATGTAACCTCTATCTACCCCCCCCACTCCCACCTCCCCACCCTCAAAATTCCCACCCCCTGGGGCATCCAGCCTTCATGCGGTTAAGGTTCTCTTCTTCCACCTATGCCCAGCAGGGCCCTCCACTCTTACATATTCAACTGAAGCCCTGGATCCCTCCCTAAGTGCTCCCAGGCTGGTGGTTTAGACCCTGGGAGCTGTGGTTGGTTGGTATTGTTGCTCTCCTCATGGTGCCGCAAATCCTTTCAGCTCTCCTTCAGTCTTCACTCTAACTCCTCTATTGAGAACCCCATGATCAGTTCAATGGCTAGTTGTGAGCATCTGCCGCTGAGTATGTCAGACTCTTGAAGACCTCTGAGGAGATATCCATATCAGGCTCTTATCACTTCCTGACTTCCACATCAGCCTCTACCTTTGGTGATTGCACATGGGATAGATACTCAGGTGGAGTGGTCTTGAAACGGCCCCTCCTTCAGTTTCTATCCCTCACTTTGTCTCCATATTTGCTCCCTTGAGTAATTTGTTGCTCCTTCTAAGAAGGACCGAATCACCCCCACTTGGTCTTCCTTCTTTATGGGCTTCATGTGGCCTGTGAATTGCATCTTGGGCATTTCAAGGTTCTGGGCTAATATCCAATAATCAGTGAGTGAATACCATGTGTGTTCTTTTGTGATTGGCTTACCTCACTCAAGATGATAATTTCTAGTTCCATCCATTTACCTAGGAAACTCTCGAATTCATTATTTTTAATAGCTGAGTAATACTCCATTGTGTAAATATACCACATTTTTTGAATCCATTCCTCAGTTGAAGGACATCTGGATTCTTTCCAGCTCCTGGCTATTATAAATAAGGCTGCTATGAACATAGTTGAGCATATGTCCTT
>NW_021611758.1:0-2815 GCF_004785775.1 Grammomys surdaster | reverse complement strand
CACGGCCTGCGGGTTTAATTTCCTGTTGGAGACAGGATGGCAGTGTCTCCATGACTCCCCATGACTGAATATATCTCCATAGGTCAGAACTGGGAGGTCAGACGTCTGTCTACAAGGGATGGCACTGGGCATGTCAGAGCAGGTGTTTGCACACATCATGTGGATCAGTGGGACTCTGAGTGCAGGTGCCTGCAGAGGTCTGAATGTCACATTGGACATATGAGTGCACATGACTTCAGAAGGCAGAGGAGCCTGTGAGTACAGGTGTCCTCAGAGGATAACGTGAGTGTAGGAGTCTGCAAGGACCACAGGCAGGTAGTGGGCCTGTGAGTTCATGTTCCTGCAGAAGATAGGATAGCAGTGTGCCCATGAGTGTAGGTGCTCACAGAGGGCAGATCTGGGAGACTGGCCAGTGAGTGCAGGTGCCTACAGAGTAAAGAATGGGCCCTTGGACATGTGAAGGCATTTTCCTGCTGAGGCCACATGGAGGCAGTGACATGTGATTCTGAGTACCTGCAGAGAACAGAGTGGAGCAGTGAGTCTGTAAGTGTAGCATCCTGAATAGGTCAGAGAGAGGCAGTGGGCATGTGGGTGCAGCTTCCTCCAGAGGAAAGAGAGAGAGAGAGAGAGAGCCAGTGGCCCTGAGAGTCCATTGCCTCTAGAGACCAGTGTTTCATTAACATGTGGGTGCAGATGCCTGCAGATGTCAGAGTTGGGGGTAGTGGACACATGTGTTCACAGACCTACTGAGGACAGGATGGCAGTGTGCCCTCGCATGCAGGTGCCTCCAGAGATCATATGTGTTAGGTCAGAGGGGTGACTTACAAGGGATGGCACTGGGCATATCAGGGCAGGTGTTTGCACACATCATGTTGGGCAGTGGGACTCTGAGTGCAGGTGCCTACAGTGGTCACGGAGGGGGAGTGACCTCATGTGAATACATTTGTCTGCTAAGGTCAGAGTGAGGCCTTTGGTGTGAACACAGGTGTCTGGAGAGGCCAGAGACATGCAGTAGGAAACTGAGTGCAGAAGATTGAATAGGTCAGGGAGGAGGTTGTAAGTTCACAGGAAGGCAGTGTGTTAAGTGTAGGTTTTTATAGATTAGAACATAGCAGTGCACATGTCAGTGATTGCACCTGCAGATGCATGAGAGGCAGTGAGTCTGTGAGTCCAGGTCCATGCTGCGTCCAGAGAGGGGCAGTGAGCATGTGTGTGCATGTGCCTGCAGAAGACACGTGGTGCAGATGCCTGCAGAGGTCACAGTGGTACAGTTGAAATGTTCATGAAGATGGTTAATAGTGGCTAGACTGGGGCAGTGGACATGTGTGTACAGGTGTGTGCAGAGGGCAGATGGGGGCAGAGGACATGTGGACACAGGTACTTAGAGGGAGGGTTTGTCCAGTGTGTATGTGATACATGCAGAGGGCAGGGAAATCACTGTGGTGGACCTAGGCCTTCCTGAACACATGTTGCAGATGTGCAGGTTGGTGTTCATGTGGGTCCTGAACAACTGGAGTTGGGGCTCTTCCAAAGCTGTTGCCTGGACATGGGATATGCTCTCCTATCTGGGCTGCCTTGTCTGGCCTCAGTGTGAGAGGAAGTGCCTAGCCTCCCTGAGACTTGAAGTACCAGGGTGACAGTGTACTCAGTGGTCCATCACCCACTCAGAGGAGAAGGAGAGGGAGGATGTTGGATGAATTGTGGGAGGAGGTGGCCGTGAGGGGGGCAGTGAGTTGTATATCAATTGAATAATAAAAGGTAACATTTAAATAGTTAGCAGTGGGCCTGTAAATGCAGTTGTCCTCTGAGTCCAGAATGATGCAGTGCGCATGTCAGTGCAGGCACCTGCAGATGCATGAGAGAGGCAGTGGGCATGTGAGTACAGGACCATGCTGAGTGCAGAGATGGGCAGTGGGCATGTGAGTGCAGGAACATGCAGAGAGCAGAGTCACATTGGGGTATAGCTACCTGTAGATATCAGAACAAAGCAGTGGGCACGTGAATGCAATTGTCTGCAGAGGGCATAGAGGGGAAGTATGAGTTCATGTTCCTGCTGAGGACAGGATAACTGTGTGTCCTTGAGGGTAGGTGTTCCAATGTCAGCTATTGATGGTTGGACTGTGAGTGTGTGTGCCAAGATAGGCTGGCATTGGGCATGTGAGTGCAGGTCCTGGACAAGAGACATGGGTGACAGAGGGAGTGTGAGTACAGGTGGCTGCATAATCCACATGCGACAGTGGGCATGTAGGTACAAGTAGTTAAGGATGGCAGGTTGCGCCAGTGTGTGTGTGTTTGTCTGTGTGTGTCTATGTGTGTCTTTGTGTGTCTGTGTGTTTATATGCACACGTGTGTTTCTGTAGAGTGCAGGATAGCAGTGGGCATGTGAATGACGGTGCCTGTGAGTTCAGATTCCTTTCACGGACATGATAGCATAGGGGCCTTATGTGCAGGTTCCTACATTGACCATCGGGGGACTGTGGTCATGTGATACTAGAACCTGTAGAGAGCAGAGTAGGACAGTGGGTACATCATTGTAGGAGCCTGTGACATATAAATAAAAATACCTGCCAGGAGCAGAGGTGGGCAGTGGGCACACAGTTATACATACATGTAGAGATCCTGATGGGCAGTGGGCATCTGAGTGCAGGTACATGTAGAGAGCAGAGGTGGGCAGTGGGCACACGGTTATATATACATGTAGAGATCATGATGGGCAGTGGGCACACGGTTATACATACATGTAGAGATCATGATGGGCAGTGGGCATATGTATGAAGCTAAGCATCAGCAGATGTGGCCATGGACATGTTGGTTC
>NW_021611757.1:0-3111 GCF_004785775.1 Grammomys surdaster | reverse complement strand
CAGTTAGGAAGTGTGTTTGGTTTAAAGCAGAAACACTTTTAACACCCGGCCATGTGTCTTTCATTGTTTCATTTTAAAGGTCCAGGTAAGTTGCTAGATTCCAGCAGAAAAGCACTATAGAAAATATTGAACAAACCTAATGTAAAGATACACGCAATGCTTTGTATTCTTGCTTCCAGAGCTAAAGGCAAGTACAACAGAGCTGAAAACACCTAAATCATGTTACATGTGACATTTCAGTTGGGAAGTGCGTTTGGTTTAAAGCAAAAACACTTTTAACACCCGGTCATGTATCTTTCATTGTTTTATATGGAATTTCCTAGTAAGTTGCTAGATACCAGCAGAAGAGCACAGTAGAACATATTGAACAAACCTAATGTAAAGATACACACATTGCAGTGTATTCATACTTCAAGAACTAAAGGCAGGTACAACAGAGCTGAAAACACTTAAATCATGTTACATGTGTCATTTCAGTTATGAAGTGTGTTTGGTTTAAAGCAGAAACACTTTTAACACCCGGCCATGTATCTTTCATTGTTTCATATCGAATGTCCAAGTAAGTTGCTAGATTCCAGCAGAAAAGCACTATAGAATGTATTGAACAAACCTAATATAAAGATAAACACATTGCAGTGTATTCTTACTTCCAGAGCTAAAGGCAAGTACAAAACAGCTGAAAACACCTAAATCATGTTACATGTGGCATTTCATTTAGGAAGTGTGTTTGGTTTAAGGCAGAAACACTTTTAACACCCGGCCATATATCTTTCATTGTTTCATATGGAATGTCCAAGTAAGTTGCTAGATTCCAGCAGAAAAGCACTATAGAACGTATTGAACAAACCTAATGTAAAGATACACTCATGGCAATGTATACTTATTTCTAGAGCTAAAGACAAGAACAACAGAGCTGAAAACACCTAAATCATGTTACATGTGACATTTCAGTTAGGAAGTGTGTTTGGTTTAACGCAGAAACACTTTTAACACCCGGTCATGTATCTTTCATTGTTTCATATGTAAAGTCCAAGTAAGTTACTAGATTCCAATAGAAAAGCAGTATAGAACGTGTTGAACAAACCTAATGTAAAGATACACGCATTGCAGTGTATTCTTACTTCCAGAGCTAAAGGCAAGTACAACACAGCTGAAAACACCTAACTCATGTTACATGTGACATTTCAGTTAGGAAGTGTGTTTGGTTTAAAGCAGAAACACTTTTAAAAACGGGCCATGTATCATTCATTGTTTGATATGGAATGTCCAAGTAAGTTGGTAGATTCCAGCAGAAAAAAATTACAGAACATATTGAACATCCAAATGTAAAGATAGACGCATTGCAGTGTGTTCTTACTTCCAGAGCTAAAGGCAAGTACAACACAGCAGAAAAAACCAAAAACATGTTACATGTGTCATTTCAGTTAGGAAGTGTGTTTGGTTTAAAGCAGAAACACTTTTAACACCCGGCCATGTATCTTTCATTGTTTCACATGTAGTGTCCAAGTAAGTTGCTAGATTCTAGCAGAAAAGCACTATAGAACGTATTGAACAAACCTAATGTAAAGATACATGCATTGCAGTGTATTCTTACTTCCAGAGCTAAAGGCAAGTTCAACAGAGCTGTAAACACCTAAATCATGTTACATGTGTCATTTCAGTTAGGAAGTGTTTTTGGTTTAAAGAAGTAACACTTTTAACACCCGGCCATGTATCTTTCATTGTTTGATATGGAATGTCCAAGTAATTAGCTAGATTCAAGCAGAAAAGCTCTATAGAACATATTGAACAAATCTAATGTAAAGATACATGCATTGCAGTGTATTCTTACTTCCAGAGAAAAGGCAAGTACAACAGCGCTGAAAACACCTAAGTCATGTTACATGTGACATTTCAGTTAGGAAGTGTGTTGGTTTAAAGCAGAAACACTTTTAACACCTGGCCATGTATCTTTCATTGTTTTATATGGAATGTCCAAGTAAGTTGCTAGATTCCAGCAGAAAAGCACTATAGAATGTTTTGAACAAACCTAATGTAAAGATACACTCATTGCAGTGTATTCTTAATTCCACAGCTAAAGACAAGAACAACAGATCTGAAAACACCTAAATCATGTTACATATGACATTTCAGTTAGGAAGTGTGTTTGGTTTAACGCAGAAACACTTTTAACAACCGGCCATGTATCTTTCATTGTTTCATATGTAAAGTCCAAGTAAGTTACTAGATTCCAATAGAAAAGCAGTATAGAACGTGTTGAACAAACCTAATGTAAAAATACACGCATTGCAGTGTATTCTTACTTCCAGAGCTAAAGGCAAGTACAACACAGCTGAAAACACCTAACTCATGTTACATGTGACATTTCAGTTAGAAAGTGTGTTTGGTTTAAAGCAGAAACACTTTTAACAACGGGCCATGTATCTTTCATTGTTTGATATGGAATGTCCAAGTAAGTTGCAAGATTCCAGCAGAAAAAAATTACAGAACATATTGAACAAAATAAATGTAAAGTTAGACGCATAGCAGTGTGTTCTTACTTCCAGAGCTAAATGCGATTACAACACAGATGAAAAAACCGAAATCATGTTACATGTGACATTTCATTTAGGAAGTGTGTTTGGTTTAAAGCAGAAACACTTTTAACACCCGGCCATGTATCTTTCATTGTTTGATATGGAATTTCCAATTAAGTTACTAGATTCCAGCAGAAGAGCACGGTAGAACATATTGAACAAACCTAATGTAAAGATACACGCATTGCAGTGTATTCTTACTTCCAGAACTAAAGGCAAGTACAACAGAGATGAAAACACCTAAATCATGTTACATGTGACATTTCAGTTAGGAAGTGTGTTTGGTTTAAAGCAGAAACACTTTTAACACCCGGCCATGTATCTTTCATTGTTTGATATGGAATGTCCAAGTAAGTAGCTAGATTCCAGCAGAAAAGCTCTATAGAACATATTGAACAAACCTAATGTAAAGATACACTCATTGCAGTGTATTCTTACTTCCAGAGGTAAAGGCAAGAACAACAGAGGTGAAAAACACCTAAATCATGTTACATGTGACATTTCAGTTAGGAAGTGTGTTAGGTTTAAAGCAGAA
>NW_021611756.1:0-5211 GCF_004785775.1 Grammomys surdaster | reverse complement strand
AAGGCAGATCCAGGGAGACTCCTCTTTCCTAGCCCACTTTCTCTCAGCAATAGTGAGACTGGGTACCCTGGAGGGGAGCAGCTACACCAATGGCTACTGGAGCACTCTGCACAGTCCTTCCTGGGAATATCCATGTGTTCTCACATGTCTGGGTGATGGGGCTTCTAATTAGTCTGAGAAAACAAATCGTTCTTTGGTCAGGAGGCAGTTTTAAGTGGCAGCTGCTTATCAATGTTATGGTCCTAGACACTGTGTCCTGCCAAAACCCCTACTGAGTGCCTCCTGGGCCTCTTGTCACTCATTCTTCAACTGCTGTCTCTGACCTGCTTACAGACATACACCTATGTCTTCATCAGCCAGGCTCACCCAGATCCTATTCTTTTCTTCTAAAAGATGATGTCCTCCTTGCTTCAATTCGTCTGGGCCAAGATGTCCAGTTGTTTTGGTCATATAACAATATAGGGGTGGCCTTGAAGTTAACATTCACTCACTGGCTTAAATAAAACAGATTACCCTCAACAGTGCAGTGGGTGTCGCCCATGCAGTTGGATACCTCCTCGTCTTTGTTTCCACCATTGCTAAGAATGAGGACTAGGTTCTGTCCTCCACTGTGCATTTAGCTAGCTGCTCATTTTCGGCACTGGGATGCAGACCTGTTAGACTTCACTCTTAACCACCTTAGCCAGCACGCAGCACTGACACTCAACCAAGTGCAACCAAGACGTTACACTGATCTCTAAAGGGACCCAGGAAGAGTTCTCACCATCTTTTTGTGCTGATTCTTTTATTCCAATTAAAGTCTGTGCTCTAACATCCTGACCTTTTACCCACAGTGAGGCATTCAGCCTACTACTCACAGCAAAACATGCATCTCAACCAAAATGAACCCCCAAGATCACCCACACTGAGGTCTACACAGAGGCCCACAATGAGGCTGGCAGTTTACAACTGTGAAGCCCAGAGCTCACCGACTGTGAGGTCCACAGCTCACCTACATGGGGCCCATATCTTGCCACTCTTGCCTACACAGCCCACTGACAGGGAGGCCAGTGATTCACTCAGTGGGAGGTTCGCAGTTCATTACAACCTAGTCAGTGTGAGGTCCAAATCCAACCCATCCAGTGATATACAGCTTATCCATGATCAGGCCTATGGTTCGCCCACTCTGAGACACATGGCTAACTCGCTGTGATGTTAGAGTTCATCCACAGTGAGGCTCACAGCTCATCTGTGTTAGGCCTGCAGCTCACTGGTAGTGCAGTCTTGAGTTTACCGCTGTGAGGCCATAGCACTTCTAGAGTGATGCTTCACATCTCAACTACTGTGGGGCTTGATGTTCAGCATCGTGAGTGTTGGAGTGTGAAGCCTACAGCTCATCATACCGAGGCCCACAACTCACAACACTGAGACCAACAGATCATCCACGGTGAGGCCCACAGTTCACTACTGTGTGATCCATAGCTCACCGAGGTGATACCTGCAGCATAGCAAATTTGAGATCTAAAGCCTATGAGTTGTGAGGAGCACATGTTGTTCCATTTCCTCCAGGAACTGCTGTGTACTAGGAGGGGAAGGAGGGAGTGGAACTGGGTTCTGAGGTCCACTTCTTCCCTTGGGATGTTCAGGCACCACTGCATACCACCAGGCAGAAAAGGACAAATCAAAGTCTGGAACAGCTGGATCAGCAGTGACTGCCTGGGGGAGAAGGTCTTCTCCCAGGATTTCAGTGTTACAGCTCTTTTAGATGATGTCCAGTGAAACAGCTTTCTTAGATGATATTCAATAAAACAGCGTGTGCTCTTTATTGGGGTGAGCAAGGGATATATAAACCTTGGAAAGTGGGAAGGGGTTCTTCTTAAGGTGAAGTTTAATTGGCTGAGGCTTAAGGTTCTGGGGATACCTCATTTGCATGGAGAGGCATTCTAGGAAGTTGTAATTAGACCAAAAATCACACGACATTCCTCAGGTAGCGTGTAGGGGTCAGGCTCCCCAGACAAGGTAGAGAAGAGAAAACGCTGATGGGAAAGGGAGTCCTCTATTTTGTGCCAAGCTCAGGGGAGCTGTCCAGACATGGTAGACTTTCATCTTTATTAAATAGCTTGATTTCCCAACAAGTATTGTTCCCTACCACAATGTCCACAGCTCACCAAACTGATATTCATAGCATAACCAGTGTGAGATCCAGTTTCCCACTGTGGGGACCATAGCTCACCAAACTTAAGTGCTAGTGAAGTATTGGTTATTGGAAAAAAAATCTACTAATTTACTAAAGCATCATAAGCCCTAACAACTTATAAATATTTGCCCTTATACCCATATATGGGTGGTAAGTGTAGTCTTCACTCCTCACCAAGAAAAAAACTTTTCTCTGCAATAGACAGAGATCACTATAGAAAACCCAAATGTGGAGTTGTGGAGCCCAGTCTCAAACATCTATAAAGCACTCCCATACCTAAGGCTCAGGGAACACTACAGAAGAGAAGACAGGAAGATTGTTAAGAGCCAGAGGATCAGGGAGTTTGCTATGAGAATGTGTCTCCTAGTAATATCAGAAGCTATGCCCATAAGGTCTCACCAACATGACTGTTTAAACATGAGCTGAATACGGATGACAGTGTTGAGCATACCTAAATGGATGGGGAAAAGTCTCTGAGCCCTCAGCCCTATACAAGGAGTGGGAGAAGTGGTTTTTCCCAAGGAAAAGTGCATGAGACATCAACCTTATACAGAACTGTAGGCAACTGAGGAAAGCTGGGAGTGGGAGAGGCGGTCTTCTTCAGGGAAGAGCATACCACTCGGCTATCTAATGCCAAATGGTCAGCCCTGAAAATATACATATAAGTAACATATATGGATTGAACAGGTTATACTTAAGAGTAACAGTTGATGACAAAAGTGACTGTGATGTTTTGTATATGCTTGGCCCAGGAAGTAGCACTATTAGAAAGCACGACCCTGTTGTAGTAGGTATGGCCTTGTTGGAGTAGGTGTGTCACTGTTGGTGTGGGCTTTAAAACCCTCATCCTAGTTGCCTGGAAGTCTGTCTTCCACTAACAGCCTTCAGATGAAGGCTCCTCCTGTACCATGCCTGCCTGGATGCTGTTATGTTTCCACCTTGACGATACTGAACTGAACCTCCGAACCTGTAAGCCAGCCCCAATTAAATGTCCTTTATAAGACTTGCCTTGATCATGGTGTCTGTTCACATCAGTAAACACTAAGACAGGGGCCATAACTTTTAGACTGCTTTTTAAAATTTAAAGTAGTTTTTTCTCCTATAATATATTCTGATTATGGTTTCCCCTCTCCTAACTCCTCCCAGATCCTTTCTAACTCCCCACCCACCCAAGTCCACACTCTTTCATTCTTATTCTTGTTAGAATATAAACAGGCATCTAAAAGATGATAAAATAATATAAGATAAAAAACAAACCAGAAGAGGATGAAGCAAAGAAACCACCAGGGAAAAAGAGCCAAAGAGAAAGCACAAGAAACACAAATAGACACAGAGACACACACATTTGCACATGCATAAGTCCCATTAAAAACACAAATATATGCACAGAAACATAAATATATGCACAAAAGACCTGTAAGGGGAGAAAAGAAAAAAAAGAAATAAAGAAAGGAAAAATAATGCTCAAAGCATTGTGAGACAAGGAACTTCCAAAATTGCCACTCAGTTTGTTTTGTGTTGGCCATCAACTGCTGGGTGGTTTGTGCATCCAGTGAGACTCTGTTGAACACAACTAATTTTTTCCTTTGTCAGGGGTTATCAATTGGAGATAGCTTCTGGGTTTGAGATGGGGGCTTATGTCCACTTCCCCTGTCAGTGCTGGGTCCCCATCTAGTTCAGGGAATGTGCATGCTGCCATAGTCTCTGTGGGTTTATATGAGTGGCAGTCCTTTTGTGTTTGGAAGACTGTCAGGAGCTGTTGTCTCTAAATGCAGAGTAAAAGTTTGCCTGCTTCTCTGAAACACAGAGAGAAAAAAGGAAAGTCTGTCTGCCAGGCAGAGTCAAGGTGGCTCAGGATCTGTTGGCAGATTTCCTGGCCTGTTAAGGCATGGACAATAAGAGGGGGTGCACTCGAGGATCAAGGCAAAGGGCTGAAGAATCTACTGACCTTGGTGGATGGAACAGGGAGACTTTTGGATGAGAATAGATGTCTTATGTGTATATTTCAGCAATTGTTTGTTAGCTTTTGGCTTTGCTTCCCATGGTACTGTGTAGTACAAAAAAGTTAAGTAAAATAAACATGCTGCTGGCATGGTATTGACCTGCAGCCCTCCCATATCTGTCTCTTGTACCTTTTTTTCTATCTTTTCTATAATCATTCTCACTCTCTGCTCAGAGGCTGTTCAACTTTTTTTTTTTATTGGATATTTTATTTACATTTCATATGTTATCCCCTTACCCCATCCCCCACCCACCCGGGAACCCCCCATCCCCTTACCCCTCCTCCTTCTTCTCTGTGGATGTAACCCCCACCTACACCCCCCCACTCCCACTTCCCCACCCTCAAAATTCCCACCCCCTGGGGCGTCCAGCCTTCATGAGGTCAAGGATCTCATCTTCCACCTGTGCCCGGCAGGGCCCTCTACTCTTACATATTCAGCTGAAGCCCTGGATCCCTCCATAAGTGCTCCCAGGCTGGTGGTTAGGACCCTGGGAGCTGTGGTTGATTGGTATTGTTGCTCTCCTCATGGTACCACAAACTCTTTCAGCTCCTTCAGTCCTCACTCTAACTCCTCCATTGAGAACCTCATGATCAGTTCAATGGCTAGTTGTGAGCATCTGGCTCTGAATATGTCAGACTCTTGAAGGCCTCTGAGGAGACATCCATATCAGGCCCTTATCGGCATGTACTTCCTGACTTCCACATCACCATCTACCTTTGGTGACTGCATATGGGGTGGATACTCAGGTGGAAAGGTCTTCAAATGGCCCCTCCTTCAGTTTCTGTCCCTCACTTTGTCTCCATGTTTGCTCCCTTGAGTATTTTGTTGCTCCTTCTAAGAAGAACTGAATCACCCCCACTTGGTCTTCCTTTTTTATGAGCTTCATGTGGCCTGTGAGTTGCATCTTGGGCATTTCAAGGTTCTGGGCTAATATCCAATAATCAGTGAGTGAATACCATGTGTGTTCTTTTGTGATTGGCTTACTTCACTCAGGATGATAATTTCTAGTTCCATCCATTTACCTAGGAACCT
>NW_021611755.1:0-2548 GCF_004785775.1 Grammomys surdaster | reverse complement strand
ACTGCAGCCTCATGACATGTGTACAAGGTAGAGCAGGCCCTAGCAGAGGACTCGCACAAACCAGTTTATTATCTTGAAAACTGGCACACAGAGGAGGACAGCCCTCCCCTGCAGCATTCAGCCTTCTATCCCACGGTTCCTATACTGCACAAAAAGGACGACCTAGGACCTGATGCTTCCCTGGGAAAGAATCAGCACCACAGGCACACACATTATCAAAGTTATCAAGTCTGAAACCAGCTGTGATGGAAAGGTCTAGAGGACAGACATGCCATATGGAAAAATGCAACCCATGGTTCAAAACGCTCAGCGACTCCAAGGACAAAGCACAGGGCAAGCATGGGGATGAGGGCTTGTAGGAAGGCTCAGCAGGCAGGCAAGGGGAGTTTTATGTCAACTTGACACAAACTAAACTTATTTGGGAGGAGGGAACCTCAACTGGAAATGCCTCCAAATGATCGGGCTGTGGGCAAGCCAGCAAGCAGCACCCAGCCATAGCTTCTGATCAGCTCCTGCCTCTAGGTTCCTGTCCTGATTTTCTAGGATGATGAGTAGTGATGTGGAAGTATAAACCAAATAAACCCTAGCCTCCCAACAGGCTTTTGGCGATGGTGCTTTCTCATAGCAATAATAACCCTAACTAAGACAGCAGGTAAAGGCATTTTATTTCTTAACATGTGTAGTGGCTTAAGGGATAAAGTTTACTTGACAATTTACTACACTGATATTGGAAAGTTTTTTGTACTGGTGCTTTATTTATTAACAGTAGAAAATGGCAGGGGACATTAGTGTGCACATAGGAGGGCCGATGCTGTGTGTAAAGTACCTTCACTTATTGCACTTTTCATTAGTGGTCCTCCTTTGAGAGCCTCCTCTGTGTTGGAGCGGAAGAGTACTCTTGGGCTGTGCACTGGAGAGCAGTCCCCAGGCAAGGGAGTGCTGCACTCAGTCAAGTCCCGGAAAATCATCTCCTTCTCTTCCAGCAAGAGGAGGATCTGCTGGTCCTTCTGCTGAAGCTGTTCTGCAGGACAAATGGAGAAATCACCAAACTTGTCTGGAGTTGTGGCTCACAAGAGGACCAAGAGATGAGCACCACCTTGTGGTGGATAAAGGAAGGGACACGACAGGAGGTGCTTTCCATCCTGAGCACAGGACTGCCCCTGTACTTGGTGAAGCTGCCCTGGGTTCTGTTGTGTGAAGCAGCAGCATTTCTCATGGAACTGCTCTGCACTTTGTCTGTGCTCCCTTCCTGTTTCTCTCTTCACCACACTCTGACGTGGGTGCCACGTTCTTGCAACCGCCTTAATTACAGAACATAAAGAATTACTCATTTTAGGTTTTTTCCCGCACGGATATTTATTCCCTCTTTCTGAAACATTCCACCTGTGCTGTCCTGAGGATATCTGTTTCTTCCACAGGGCATTTTATGGGTCCTCCATCTGTGATGGAATGGCACAGCTGGACTGCCTCTGTACCCTACACGCTTTCCTCCTAGGGCTGACACACTCTGTCAACTGCCTCCTGTATGCCGATAATCCCCAGCAAGCACCCTTAAACCTGCTTTATTTTCTGAACGTCAGACCACTGTGTGGACTATCATTTGAGTATCTCAACCAAGAGGGTACTATCAGGATAGCAGAAATGAATCTTTCCAGCTGACTGACCTCCCTCTAGTTTACAATTTCTTCTTCTTCCTCTCCCTCTCCCTCTTCCTCTTCTTTTCCTTCATCCTCCCCCTGCTCCTCCGCCACCTCCCCCTCCTCCTGCTCTTCCTCTTACTCCTCCTCCTCTTCTTCCTCCCCTTCTTCTTCCTCTCCTTCTTCTGGTTTTTCAAGATAGGGCTTCTTCTCTGTATAGCCCTGACTGTCCTGGAACTCACTCTGTAGACCAGGCTGGCCTCGAACTCAGAAATCCGCCTGCCTCTGCCTCCGAAGTGCTGGGATTAAAGGCGTGCACCACCTGGCATAAAGTGTAATCTTTTACTGTAATTTTTTCCTATCTCTAGTATCTGATCCCAAGTCATTTTTCTACATTCATGACTTAGATGTTTTATTCTTTTGTGACTGATTTTAACTAGGCTCATCATTGGCACGATGAGTTTGGATCTATCCATTGGAGTCTGATGATCCCCTTACTGGTCCTTCCTCCCCATGGCAACTGCAAGGAAGGGGTACAGCCCCTATCCTTGATTTACTCTTGGGGCCCACTGCAGGCAGCCATAGCTGCTGTGGAGTGCTGACTGTGACCACTGTGCCATGTCCAGAAGCCAACATTCACAGCACTTCTCCCTGTCTTGAAGCTCTTACATTTTCCAGCTCCTCTTCCACCATGGGAGCCTCAGAGGGAGTGGTGTAAATGTCTTGCTTAGGGCTGAGGACTCGATTGTCACTAGCTTATTCCCGGCATCTTGAATGGCCATGCATCTCTGCATTCATCACTGTTCTTTGCCAACAAGCATCTCTGGTTGAGGCTGGAAGTAGTCTTTCGATTAACAACTTTATTTCTTCATCTGTGTGCTTACCTACTCATCTCTCACTAACTTATCCTA
>NW_021611754.1:0-1306 GCF_004785775.1 Grammomys surdaster | reverse complement strand
GTGTCTGAATAGAGAGACAGTGTACTCACATACACAAACTGAAAAAAAAATTAAAAAAGGAAAAAGAAAATAACCCTGAATGGGATAAGAACACAGTAGGCTTAGCCTATAGACAGCTCAGTCAAAAAGTGCTTTCCCCTAATAAACAAAAGATGGAAATATGGGGTCTTTGCCTGATAGATATTCTTCTTAGCAAGTTCCCAAGGCTGTGCTCAGTAGGCTTGGTTCCCAATAAAGGCCAATGGGATCTGGGTGGACAAGTCTGTTCCTGCCTCTTGCTCACTGCTCCAAAGTTAGCAGCATCTTCCAATAGGCCCTCCATTTTCCACAGCCTGTGTGACTTTGTAACCAAAGCTTTGAGGCTAGACAATCAGGAAATGTCTATAACCAGGATGCAAAGTGAAATCTTCTCCATATAAGGAGATTCTGTCAGAGATATTTTGAGGAAAATAAGTCTCACTATTTCAAGACAAAATGGTGTCATGTATTATCACCCTAGGCAAAAGTCCATGGAAGGGCTGGACTACAGTGTACTTGTTCAGTCCTTGACTGATGGATATCTGGATAGTTTCTACTTCAGGGCTGTTCGGTGAAGTACCACTACAAACATGACTTGCCCTAATTTCTCTGTGGAAACCTACTTCATGTTCTGGAGTCGCTGGGTAAACGGGAACGACAGTTTAACTTTCTGAAAACTTGTACATGGCTTCTCAGAGGCCTACCCCATTTTATACCATCAGCAATATGTAAAGTTGCTCATTTCCTCCAATGCTCCTTGAGGATGATTTTAACTCAAAGGAAATCATTTTTGAATGACAGCTTTTACAGAGTGCTACAGACAGAACACAGGGTGATTGCTTTCAACTATCAGGACCCTAAAGGGCTGTCTGATGCAGACCTGGTCTAGCACCTCACCATAGGTATGGGCCTTCTGGTAGATGCAGATGCAACACCAAGCAACTCAGTCTCTCAAATAGTAATACCCAGGACAAACTCCAAGGCTAAAATTAACTGAGTCAAACTAAGGCAGAGTTAGAAAGAAAATGGTAAGAGGTAATTAGGAAGACAAACTAGGATGCTGAGAAGATGCAACGAGCCCCCTGCAGGCAGTCACTATCCACCAAGAGCAGAGAAGGGACACAGACCCTTAGCCAGCCTTGTTGACTCTTGGGCACATGGATATGACACAGCAGCCTCCTACTCAGCTCCATGTACAACCGTGTTTTGTTTTCCTAAAAATGATTCCATAATGGGTTAAAAGTTTTCTCTGTATATCCAGTTTCAATAGTGATAAACAGTTTTCCTC
>NW_021611753.1:0-5182 GCF_004785775.1 Grammomys surdaster | reverse complement strand
AGATATATGATAAACAAATTATGGCATCATCAGCCAAGGTTATTATCATTTATGGTGAAATGAACTCTACCCTAGAAGTCAGCATTAGAAGATGGGCATATTTAGGTGTTCAGAGAATCTGGATCACAACCTCACAATGGGATATCATCACAAATAGAAAAGATTTCAGTCTTGATTTCTTCCATGGGACTGTCACTTTTGCACACCACAACAATGATATTGCTAAATTTAGCAATTTTGTACAGATAATAAACACTTCCAAATATCCAATAGACATTTCTCAGATTATGCAGAAGTGGAATTATTTTAATTGTTCAATCTCTAAGAACAGCAATAGCAAGATGGATCATTTTCTATTCAACAACACAGAGGAATGGTTAGCACTGCAAAAATTTGACATGTCCCTGAGTGAAGAAGGTTACAATTTGTATAATGCTGTGTATGCTGTGGCCCACACCTACCATGAACTTGTTCTTCAAAAAGTAGAATCTCAGCAAATCAAAGAATCCAAAGGAATATTCAATGACTGTCAACAGGTAAAAACTTTTACATTTCATTATGCTTAGATTTTTCAGTGTGATCTTTTAAGTGGCCCTCAGAAACTCACATATATTTGTTAGAGAATTGAAAGACTTCTACACTTTAAAACTCCCTGTAATAACCATCCTCATATTGAATGAAATCAAATTTCAACCAAACATTGTCAAAAAAGATAAGAAGGACACTTCATTTTTGTAAAAGGAAAAATCTACCAAGATGAACTTTCAATTCTGAATATCTATGCTCCAAATACAAGGGCACCGACATTCATAAAGCAACTTTACTAAAACTGAAAGCACACATTGCACCTCACACAATAATAGTGGGAGACTTAAACACTGCACTCTCATAAATGGACAGATAGTAAAAACAGAATTAAATAGAGACACAGTGAAACTAAGAGAAGTTATGAACCAACAATTTGGATTTAACAAATATCTATAGAACATTTCATCATAAAACAAAAGAATATACCTTCTTCCAGCAACAGGCCTAGACAGATATAAGAAGATTGAAGTAATCCCATGTATCCCTTCAGATCACCAAAGACTAAGGCTGGTCTTCATTAATAACAAAAACAACAGAAAGCTGACATACAGGTGGAAACTGAAAAGCTCTCTACTCAATGATAACTTGGTCAAGGAAGAAATAACGGATGAAATTAAAGACCTTTTAGAATTTAATGAAATTGAAGAAACAACATTACCTAACTTTTGGGACACAAGGAAAGCAGGGCTAAGAGGAATACTCATAGCTCTAAGTGCCTACAAAAAGAACCTGGAGAGAGCACACCCTAGCGGCTTGACAGCACACCTGAAAGCTCTAGAACAAAGAGAAGCAAATACACCCAAGAGATGTTGACAACAGGAAATAATCATACTCAGGTCTGAAATCAACCATGTAGAAACAAAAAGAATTATACAAAGAATCAACAGAACCAGAAGCTGGTTCTTTGAGAAAATCAAGAAGATATATAAAACCTTAGTTAGCCTAACCAGAGGGCACAGAGACAGTATCCAAGATAATAAGATTAGCATAGGAAGACATAACAACGGAAACTGAGGAAATTCAAAAAATCATCAGATCCTAATCCAAAAGCCTATACTCAACAAAATTGGAAAATCTGGATGAAATGGACAATTTTCTTGACAGATATCAGGTATCAAAGTTAAATCAAGATCAGATATACCACCTAATCAATCCTATATCCCCTAAAGAAATAGAAGCAGTTATTAAAAGTCTCCCAATCAAAAAAAAAACCCAACAACAAAAAAATTCGAAGGAATTCGAGGTTGAGGAGCAGGATGGTGGATGGGGAGGACCACATCCTCATAGAAGCATCAGGAGGGAGGATGGAATTAGGGGTGTCAGGGGGAATGAAAAAAATGGATAATATCTAAAATGTAAATAAATAAAATATCCAATAATAAAAAATAAAACAAAAGATAAGTTAGGAGCAAAGAGTTTTATCATAAAACCTTATGTCATGACTTGATTAGACTAATTTCCTAAGGAATTGGTACGTTGGTGTGATTAATACTTTGACATTTAAAGTAAGTTTAGAAAAACATAAATGATAAGGACAGTACATTTTTTAAGCTTATGTTTACTTAATATATGCAAACTGTATGTACGTGAATGACCCACTACCACTCTTCCTTTCCACAACTTCCAGATATTCAGACTGCCCACTCATTCTCACATACATGGTTTCATTTTTTAAAATTTTTTTTCCAAATGTGTACACACACACACACACACACACACACACACACACACACACACACTGTGTTACTATTTATTTGGTAAGCATTTTTAATTACCTAGGAGGCAAATATACCTATTGTATTTTACTACATGGGATAATTTTAATATATCTGTCTTTCCTGGAAGCCGTTAAAAAATTAGAAGACATTCTCAATTTTGCATTGCCTTATTTGATATACATATATAATCATCAAATGATGTATCTCATTTAGGTGGCTTCCTTGCTAAAGACCATAGTATTTACTAACCCTGTTGGAGAACTTGTGAACATGAATCACAGGGAAAATCAGTGTGCAGAGTATGACATTTTCAACATTTGGAATTTTCCACAAGGCCTTGGAATAAAAGTAAAAATAGGAAGCTATTTTCCTTGTCTCCCACATAGTCAACAACTTCATATATCTGAAGACTTGGAGTGGGCCACAGGAGGAACATCGGTGTGTGTACCACAGTTTTCGTTTTTTGAAGTATATCTAAATTTTAAAATATGAGGCACCAAAGCTGTATCTGTGTGGTTCAGACCAATTGCTGCTCTTGCAAAAGGTCCTCCCCCAGTTACCAACAACAAAATTAGATAACTCACAACTTCATATAAATCTAGATCATAAGGATCAAAGGCCTTTGATTCCTTGTTCAAATGCACCCACATGACTACTCATCCTAGAATACAGGAACACATTTATAAAATTTAAAGATATTTATGTGTATATATATAATTAGCTTAATTTTATTACTATATATACAAGTTTTTTTCAGAATTACTAATAAAATGATTTTTTCCATTTTATTAATTATTTTATTTATTTACGTTTCAAATGCTGTGCCACTTCCTGGTCCCCACTCCATGACCACCCTACCCTATCTGCCTCCCCTTCATCTCTAAGAATGTGTTTCCCCACCATCCAATTTACTCCCACCCCACCTCTCTAGCATCACCCTTCACTGGGGCATCAAGCCCCCACAGAACCAAGTCCATCTTCTCCCATTGAGGCCAGACACGTCAGTCCTCTGCTACATATGTAGTGGGGGAAGTGGACCAGCCCATGTATGTTCCTTTTTTGGTAGTTCAGTCTCTGGGAGCTCTGAGAGGTCCAATTATTTGATACTGTTGTTCTTCCTATAGGTTTGCATCCCTTTCAGCTCCTTCAGTCCTAATCCTAACTCTTCCATGGGGTTCCCCTGGCTCAGTCCAATGGTTGGCTGTAAGTACCTTCATCTGTCTTAGTCAGACACCTGGTAGAGCCTCCCAGCAGATATCCATGCCAGGCTCCTGACTGCAAGCACGACATGGCATCAGCATTAGTGTCAGGGTTTGATATCTGTGGATAGGATGGATCCCAAGGTGTGGCGGTCACTGGATGACCTTTCCTTTAGTCTTTGCTCTATGTTTTGTCCCTGTTTTTCCTTTAGACAGGAAAAATTCTGGGTCAAAAATTTTGAGATTGGTGGGTAGTCCCATCCCTCAACTAGGGGTAGAGCATGTCTACTGGACTTAGTCTCTCAGGTTCAATCTCCACACTGTTGGGTATTTTCACTACTGTCATCCTCATCGAATCCTGGGAGCCTTTCACAACCCTGGTGCCTGGGAATTCCAAGAGGTTCCCTCCACCTCCACACCCACCGCTACATATTTCCATTCATTCTCCTGGCCTTCTGGGCTCATTCCTGTTTCCCCTCATATTTGATCCTGCCCCCATTTTTCTTCCCCTTCTCTATCCCACCCAGATTCCTCTCTCCCTCTGACTTCCATGATTATTTTGTTCCCTTTTCTAAGTGGGAATGAAGCATCCACACTTGGGCCTTCCTTCTTGTTATGCTTCATATGCTCTGTGAGCTGAGTGATGCCTATTCTGAACTTTTGGATAAAATCTACTTAACAATGCCATATATGTCATTTTAGTTCTGGGTTGCCTTACTCGGGGTGATATTTTCTAGTTCCATCCATTTGCTTGCAAAATTTATGGTGTCATTGTTTTTAATAGCTGAGTAGTATTTCCTTGCAAATGGTCCATCGTCAGTTACCAGCATGAAAATTTGCTAACTCACAACTTCCTATGAATCTGAGTCATAGGGGTTTAAGGTATCTGGATTTCATGCTCCAATCTACCTACAAGTCTATTCACCCCACAATACAGAAACACATTTATGAAATTTAAAATAAGTGTATATTTATAGTAAAAATTTTGTAACTACACATAAACCATAAAATTCTGTGACACTCTTTGAATATCATTATAGACTAATAAAGTATAGCAAATAGTCATTATTTCCACATTCCTGGCTTTGTTTTAAACTTACAAAATCTTTAATTCTATGAGAGTCTATGACATGGTTTATTCATAGTCATCAAAGAACTTTTTCTTGATCTACCCTACCTTATCTGCTCACACAACTCAGTATCCTTCTTATTTTATATATAAATCATTTGAGAGAAATTGATGCCACATAAATGTTGTGTTTCCATTTAATCACTTTAGAAAGGAAAAATCTTAAATCTGTACAACACAATTGTTACACATTTAATATTACATGATGTAGTAAATATTGTGTTACATTCAAGGTATTGGAGGTTTATACAAAATAATAAAGTGCCTAAAATTTATAATTTATATGTGATTTATCAGAGGAATAAATATAGTAATATCTGTTAAATATATAAATAAATATATATATCAAAAATTATGTAACTACATATAAATCAAAAATTTTGTAACAAATGTGTATATATATGTATATATATATACACTTGATGAATACATAAATATTCATATATATCCTCAGGTTCCCACCTCCATGTGTAGTGTGACATGCACTGCTGGATTCAGGAAAATTTATCAGAAACAAACAGCGGAGTGCTGCTTTGATTGTGCCCATT
>NW_021611752.1:0-2672 GCF_004785775.1 Grammomys surdaster | reverse complement strand
AAATTTATTGATTATAATAGATAATAGGCATGAATGTAATATAAAGATAAATAAAAATATATTATGAATGTATATTACATATTATGTGTATATATAATTAATATACATAATATGTAATAATTATAGTTTTTCACTAATATTTATTGACAATATATTCTTTCCTCATAAAATATATACTAATTATAGTTTTATAAGTTTTATAATATATTTTATATTATGAAGAAATAATAGTTCACATATATATATATATAATAAACATACATGCTTATCAAAATGGCTTAGGTGAATAGTCCCAACCTAAAAAAACTCAATACTTACCGATAATAGATTCATTACTCATATATTATTTCACTTTAATTGATATATATCAGTAAACATATATATTTATATTACATATGAAAATATATCATATATTGTAATTATGTACATAAGTACATATTTTTATAAGTTAGATATAAATATATAACATATATTTACAAATATATATATAAATAAATATATACATATGCATATATTATAAACACATTATACAATCCTATATAAATATACATTATTTATATATCATATATTTTACATATGTAATTAGCATATATATCATATATTGATTACAGCTTTCAGTCACATTTATCGATAATATATTCCTTACTCCTATCATACTTATGGGTTATACTTTTACATATTATATTTTATACCCATATTTCCCAGCTGCCTCCATCTTGAATTCACTTCCTGTATTTCTCTCGTTTGGAAATCAGGTTTCTCAGACAAAAAAATCTAATGGAAACCAGGTCAAAGTTGAAAGCTGAAGTGAAATCAATATAAAAAATAATATAAACAATGCAATCCACATAACCAATATAATCAATATGAAAAATAAACACAACAGAGTGAGAAGAGTTCCAATTGCATGAAGTTCTGCCTCTCTTCCAATGGTGAAAATCTCCATCCCTTATTTTAAATAATCATATAGGCACAATATGTGAAACGTTATTGAACTATCCAATAATAAAAAAAGACATATTGAATTTCTTCATTGCCATTACTCATTTTCAGATGAAAATTTGTTACTGATATGTAAATGTAATATAAATATAATATCCAATAATTAATAGATAAGGATATTTTAACTTATGTCATATCATATTATATTTAACATTATTATATAATAGCATATTATATAATAATATTAAAGCATATTATAGTGTATAACATTTGCATAATATTATCCAATAATAAATAAAATATATTCGCATTGGTCATTATCCGTTTTCAGGTTGAATTTTTTTAAATTGTAAATGTAACATAAATGAAATATCCAATAATAAATGAAGGTATCATATTATATTAAATATATCATAGTATATTTAATATTACATTGTTATTATAAATTAATATATTATATACTAATATTAATATATCAGTATGCTCTATTGTATAGAGTGTATTTTACGATTTAAAAAAGGATATAATAAATTTGTTCATGGCAATGATCCATTTTAAGATTGTTATCTTAATATATTAATATATATTACATATTATTATAATATTATAATATAATATTATATCATATATTAATATATTAGTATATATTATTAATTGTATATAATATATAATGTGTATTATATTATATATTGTATATACCATATAATATATTATATACTTGCAAATAATATATTTATATATATTAAATAATACTTAATATATAATATAATAATATATAATACAAAAAGTAATGTATAATGTAATGATATTGTATATTATATTAATATATAATATATATTATATAATATGTTAATATTCATATATTATTATGATACATTCTATATGTTATCCAATAATAAAAAGCAATATATTAAATTTGTTCATGGCAATCATACATATTCAGATCTTTACTTTTCTGAAAAGTAAAGGTAAATAAAATGTCAATAAAGTATCCGATAATAAATAAGACTAGGTAAAATTTATCATATTTTATCATATTATACTATATACTATTATATATTAATTCATTATATAGCAACATTAATATATTATTGTAATCTATTATATTATCCAATAATAAATGAGAATATATTTAATTTCTTCGTGGCTGTTACACAGTTTCAGTTGATAATAAGATAAGCTTCAGCCATAGGACAGCGTCTATACATTGGGTGTTCATATATGACCGTCTTCTTGTGTGACTTCTCATTGAATTTGATTGCTTTTATTAATACAGAAAATAAAAAGATAAATAGTGAATAAACGATTGACAATTATTCACAAATAACTGCGAATACTGATCCAGCATCCACCACTGATGATCAATATCTGTGATCAATACTCTATTAGCTACAGGTCAGGGTTCACTCTATTTATTATTATTATTCCTGTTATTATTTTACTCATCAAATTTTATTCTTTGTTTTCTTGACTGGGATGGTGAGCAGGTGTCACCTCAAGGGCATGACGTCGTGAGCGTGACATCGAGCATGTGACATCATGGATGCGACATGAGAACGAATCATGGGTATGGTATCACGGGTCTGACACGGGTGTGACACCACGGGAGTGAAATCGCGGGGGTGACATTGCGGGGGTGACATCACGGAGGTGACATCACGTGTATCACGTGTGTGACATCATGGGTGTGGCATGAAGGATGTGAAATCACGAGTGTGGAATCGCAGCTG
>NW_021611751.1:0-5801 GCF_004785775.1 Grammomys surdaster | reverse complement strand
TCTTGTTTTTATGACAGCAGAAACATAAGCAACCAAAGGAGAAAATTAGATTTTGACAAACGAGTATGCTTCGGCACAGGAAATAAAGTACAAGAGAAAATAAAATTTTCCAATTCTACATCTGATAAAGTATTAATAAACAAAATGTATCACTTCATACTTGAGTTGGCTGTTAAGATAATGTGTTGTCAGTTGGACAAGTAGCAGTCTTTTGCCATGCCTATGAGGGATTTTCTTGGTTACCTTACTTTAAGTAAGGAGACATACCCACTATGGATGGCACCTTTCTCTGGATGAGCCTTGAGCCATATGTAAGTGGTTGAGGAGAGTGCATGCCTGCTTTGCTACCGATAAAAGGTGACTCCTTGCCTTGACTTCCTACTGCAGTAATTCCATGGACTGTGAGCTGAAACAAACCTATTGTCTCTTAAGTTACTTTCGTAGAGTAGTTTTCTCACAGCAACAGAAAAGAATCTAAGAATTTTGTGATCAAGAAGTATTGGTGAGAGTGGGAATAAAGAGAAGGTAAAGTGCCCTGGTGGGGAATGCAAATGGTACACAGGTTCTATATATGTAGACTCCTAAAACACATAGAGTATGACCAGTAGCTAGTAATAATGGCACAGTCCTGTGGTTCTAGCTTCTTGAGAGACTGAGGTAAAAGAATCTATTGACAAGGAATTCAAGGGAAGTCTGGGAATAAACAAAGGCCTTGTCTTACCATAAGTCCATCAAACTATCAATCAATCAAACAACAAACAAAGAACCTGGTTAGTCATTAAAAAATATATTTCTACTCCATAATCCAGTAGTATCACTTCCAGGTGTTTGTTCAAAAGAAATGATGTCAATATTATTTTGAGACACAATATTATTTTAAGTTCTAAATCGGCTTATCAGTCTTTATAATAGGAAGTAGAAACAAACTAAATGTATAATGAATGCAGTTAGGAATTATGATAGTAATAGATTCTCCTCTATAATCCATGACCTCAATTGGCCTAGACTTGGTTGACTTGGTTTCTACTGAAAGTCATGATTTCCTTCCTGTTGAGCAGGCCAATCAGACAGCTATTGGTTTCTACCAATATACAAGTTTCACTATTGCATCTTCATAGATAAAACTTATACCCACAGATAAGTATAACTCACCAAGCACTAATGAAGCCTCTATTTGCAGTAAATGAAAACCATTATAAAAAAAACAGCTGGTATCGCAATTTCAGAGATCAACTGACTGTGAGAAGACCAGACTCAACAAATCTATAACACATTTATTGTACTTAAAGCTCTTAGACCACTGAAGAAGAGGAAATGGACAGATTGCAAAAATAAGAGGACCAAGGAGATTGCTATGGGATTGTATCTTCTAGAAATGATAGACAAGCTACGCCCATGATACTTCATCAGTATTGCTCCCAAACAATATCCAAACACTGACAATATCAGTAGACATGCTAATGCAGACGGGTTAGATTTTACATGGTGCCATCCCTAGACAAAAATTACAAACAAATAATTACTGCTGAGAAAGAGAGAATTAATCTCTCCCAGGGATGTGCTCCTAAATTGGTTATCCAATGTGAACTGGTGACCTCTGGGATCATATACACACAAGCAACACCAGATGGACTCAGCAGGTTATATTTATATATTTAATGCATAGTTATATAAAACAATAAAAATTCTAAAAAGAAGCCATCAATTTGAGAGGGAGTGGGAGTTAAGAAAGAGGGGTTAGATGTAAAGGACACAGTAGGAATTGGAGGAGGGAAGAGAAGGCTAGAATAGAAATAGTTAGGTCATAATTAAAATTTTAAATTTATAAATAAAAATATATTTGGCTAAGAGAAGAAATAATTTTTACCTGCTTGGAAAATGAGAATGTATACATTAGCATGAAGGGTTAAAATTTTTAAAGAGGACTAATTTTTTATAACTATCAAACACATTTCTAAAGAATGATGAATAAATAAGTAAAGTGTACTTAATTAAGTACACATTGTAATATGCTCTGTAGTCCACAGAGGAGTAAGTCTTATTATCTATGACAGCGTAGATAAATCCAGAGGATACTATACCAAGTGTGAAAGTTAGATGAGAGAGAAAGACTGCATCACCTCACTTACATGTGAAATGTGAAAAAGTCTAACTCAGAAGCAGTCAAGTAAGAACCGCCAAGGGACTGGAGCACAGAGAAATGGGGTAACAGTGGCCTAAGTGTGAGAATCCCTGACTACTTTTTCCAAAATACTAACTACATTTATTCACACTGTATTGTAGACTTCTAGAAAACTAGGTAAATATTGTGTCCTCGTTTCTGTATATGCAGGGTTGTCATAAATATTATGTTCTGTACTTAATTCTTAATTTAAAATTAATATACTTGATTTATTCTATGTACTCAATATTAAGTACATTGAATAATAGTAATAAATAGTATTAAGTTAATATTAATAAATAATAATAAATGAATGATAATAAATAAAAGAATATATTTAATAATGTAATGTTATCATATTTACATTGGTCACATACATGCACCTGTAATGATTGCATCTCATTAAGAGTTCCTAAAGAATTTGACTTATGTTGTGGTTCTAGAGATGGACCCTATGACCTTTGCATGATACATACACATTCTAGAATGGAGCTAACCTGTTGATTGCAGTCTTTATGCCTACTTAAAAATTCTTTTACATCTGATACACTTTTCCATGCATGCATCTCTTTCCATAAAGCATGTGCTCACTCTAAATGCATTTACTGACAACCACCAAGTCATTCTCCTTTTCAAAGAGTTCTCTCTTTCTCTTTGGTGCACATATGATTCCACAGCTCACAATAAGGACCATTAGCATGGATGGCAGAACTGTGGAGTTGAACACTGTTTCCCTCTGTGGACTGCAAGGCAACATCAATGAAAGGCATCCTCTCAACTTTAAAAACAACGGTACAAAAATGCAAAGTAATGCTTTGAGCAAACTGATGTTTTAATGAATTTTTTAAATTACTCATTAATAAACAAGAGCCCTATGTTATGAGCTACTTTGTATCACCTAATGGGAATACAGAGAACACATCTTTTTGGAGTAGGCATTGTGTGACCATCCCACAAAAGTCAGACTATGTAAAAGAAATGGGTACAGCAAACTACTTTATCATAACATGAACAATAAGAAAGAGATAAAAAGTTAAAAGTGGATCAGAAAGACTTAGTGTCTTTTTTGTGATTTTTGCACCGAATTACTGATATATCTCTAGAAATATGGTTGTTTTCATGGAAGGTTGTTTTCTTGGGGGTGTGATGGGATGTCACTGCCTGAAACAAAAGACAGTATTGTCTCTTTGTGTCTGACTCACTGTTCTCTGGATGATGACAGAATCTACAATGTCATTAACCCTTTGCCAATTAGAGATGTCAGCACAGTGGGACTGCATTATTAAACATTAATATTTCATGTTTAATTTGAAAGCATCAAGTACAAATTTATCTTTGTTTCTTTGAAAATTATGTAAAACACATAAGTGAAAATTATTCTTTGTTTACTTTTGGTTGTGTTTAGAATTTAGTGCTACAGAAACCGTATTTTCATAGTATAAACTCCTCAATGCAACTTTATAAAATATCTGCTTACTTTTCATGAGCCGAACAGGCATGGTAGCATTAGTTCATGGTCCCGGACTGTTCCTCTGTATCTTGCATAGAGAAGAGGAAAGGAAACAGAAAAAGAGAAGGTGAGGCAGCAGCTCCGTACCCAACTGCAGAAAACCAAGAAAAACAGGGACTCCCAGGAGCTTGAACTCACGCAGCATCCCAGGTAAAATTGAATCACCCGTGATGCCTGCTATTAGAAGTTCTAACCCAGATGGACCAGAAGCCAGGAGCCTCGCCCTTACCCTCACCCCCTACCTTTTCCCACTGCACAAGGTCCCCTGAAGCTGGGCAACTGCAAGATCCTGCTTGGCAACTGCAGATAGACTCAAAGCAGTGTACCATATCATCTGAAGAATAGCAGGGAGACCATAACTCAAGCAGTGTACCATATCTTCTGAAGAATAGCAGGTTGCAGTTCTCCTCGCCCCCACGAATAACTAGGACCCGCCGGTCGGGTCAAGTGGCACCCAGACGTGGGGCTCGAGGCACGGACCCATCCGGACGGACCCTCATTGAGAGGATGTGTGCACCCGGACCCTCATTGAGAGGATGTGTGCACGACATCAAGATTGAGCAAGACAGAGATCGTCGCCCGTGACCTGTCGTCCACGGAACCAGGTTGATGCTGCCATCAAGAAGGCAGTTGAAGTTCATTACCATCAGCTGAAAATTGCAGAGGATCCAGAAGTGACTCCGCAGGAGACTGACACAGCTGTCAGCTCCCCTGCCTCCCCCTACGGTCGACCCCTAGACTTCCACGCCCTCCAGAAGGGCTCCTGGTATGCCTGGCTTTGCCCTCATTTCTCTCGCTAGAGAGCTTGGCCTCTTGATCACCACAACAAAAATTGGCTTTTTCCTAAACCAAGGCCACCCTTGATATGGCCGCTAACATTGGGGAGCCTTCCTTTATGACAATATTACACCCCAAACTGACAAATGGTTGGTAACTTGAACATTTACAAGAGACTAGGATGGCTGTGAGTTAGTCCAATGACGGGATTATTGTAGGTCCACTTCCCAGGGGCCCACCCAATGCAGCCGAAAAGGAGTGCGTGGTGCTGGGAGTGGGTGCAGCCTACATGGCCTAAGACAGGGCTCTCACCCTCCTTTCACCCACATCAGAGTCCCTTGACGTTGCTCATCGTCGACAGCCTAAAGCCTTCGACCATCGATGTGACTCGTCTCACATCAGTGTTTTGGGGTTGTGAACTTGTCTAAGACCCCCCATAATTAGACATCCAAATTCAAAACTCACATAGTTGGGATTGAACATAAGACGCCTTCTCTAACTAAACAGAGAAGGGGGAGATGCCAGAAGCCAGGACCCTCGCCCTTACCCTTACCCCCTACCTTTCCCCACCTGCACAATGTCCTCTGAAGCTTGGCAACTGCAAGATCCTGCTTAGCAACTGCAGATAGACTCAAAGCAGAGTACCATGTCTTCTTAAGAATAGCAGGGAGACCATAACTCAAGCAGTGTACCATATCTTCTGAAGAACTGCAGGTAGATCATAATTCAAGGCAGTGTACCATATAGACCATGACATGTTTCAAGGCACAGGCCAAGAAGATTTTGTACTTTTCCACCACCTGGACCCTCTTACCCCCTCCCCTTGTAAAACATGCTATAAAAAAAAGCATTTCATGTTCAAAAAAAAAGAAATTAAAAAAAAAGAAAATATTTCATTAAAACTGTTTTGTTCCAATATAAACAGTAGGGTCCCAAGGTAAGTATGTGAATAAAGGTAGAACACAACAAAATTATTTTTCTTGTGAAGTTTAAAGAGAACACCTATAGATCCTGTGTGATATCCATACCTGAACAAAACCTCTCATGTGTGTGTGTGTGTGTGTGTGTGTGTAATGCAATAAAAGTTCAACATTTAAAAAAAAAAAAAAAGAAAAAGAGAAGGTAACTGTTTCTACCCCTTACAGATGAAGCCAGATTCCAAGACAGCCAGGACTCTCCCAAACATTCTGAGGCTCACTTTGTTGAAATGTTGATAGACTCGAATTTTTCACATGGGGTAAAGTTTCAATTAAATGATTAAAATAGTAAGGAGAACCAGATGTGCTGAAGGATTGTTTGTGAGATGAAAAAATGGAGGTTCTGAACAGGTTCTCTCTGCACTGCATAATTTGG
>NW_021611750.1:0-1387 GCF_004785775.1 Grammomys surdaster | reverse complement strand
CCAATATATACAAAGAACTCAAGAAATTAGACTCCAGACAACCAAATTACCCTATTAAAAAATGGGGTATAGAGCTTAACAAAGAATTTTCAACGGAAGAAACTCGAATGGCCGAGAAGCATCTAAAGAAATGTTCAGCATCCTTAGTCGTCAGGGAAATGCAAATCAAAACAACCCTGAGATTCCATCTCACACCAGTCAGAATGGCTAAGATTAAAAACTCAGGTGATAGTAGATGCTGGCGAGGGTGTGGAGAAAGAGGAACACTCCTCCATTGTTGGTGGGACTGCAAGATGGTGCAACCACTTTGGAAATCAGTCTGGCGGTTCCTCAGAAAATTGGACATAGCATTACCCGAGGATCCAGCTATACCACTCCTAGGCATATACCCAGAAGATGCTCGAACATATAACAAGGACATATGCTCAACTATGTTCATAGCAGCCTTATTTATAATAGCCAGGAGCTGGAAAGAACCCAGATGTCCTTCAACTGAGGAATGGATTCAAAAAATGTGGTATATTTACACAATGGAGTATTACTCAGCTATTAAAAACAATGAATTCGAGAGGTTCCTAGGTAAATGGATGGAACTAGAAATTATCATCCTGAGTGAGGTAAGCCAATCACAAAAGAAGACACATGGTATTCACTCACTGATTATTGGATATTAGCCTAGAACCTTGAAATGCCCAAGATGCAACTCACAGGCCACATGAAGCCCATAAAGAAGGAAGACCAAGTGAGGGTGATTCGGTCCTTCTTAGAAGGAGCAACAAAATACTCAAGGGAGCAAATATGGAGACAAAGTGAGGGACAGAAACTGAAGGAGGGGCCGTCTCAAGACCACTCCACCTGAGTATCTATCCCATGTGCAATCACCAAAGGTAGATGCTGATGTGGAAGACAGGAAGTGCATGCTGATAAGAGCCTGATATGGATATCTCCTCAGAGGCCTTCAAGAGTCAGACATATTCAGAGGCAGATGCTCACAACTAGCCATTGAACTGATCATGGGGTTCTCAATAGAGGAGTTAGAGTGAAGACTGAAGGAGCTGAAAGGGTTTGTGGCACCATGAGGAGAGCAACAATACCAACCAACCACAGCTCCCAGGGTCTAAACCACCAGCCTGGGAGCACTTAGGGGGGGATCCAGGGCTTCAGCTGAATATGTAAAAGTGGAGGGCCCTGCTGGGCATAGGTGGAAGAAGAGAACCTTGACCTCATGAAGGCTGGATGCCCCAGGGGGTGGGAATTTTGAGGGTGGGGAGGTGGGAGTGGGGGGGGGTAGATAGAGGTTACATCCACAGAGAAGAAGGAGGAGGGGCGAGGGGATTGGAGGTTCCGAGGGGGTGGTGGGGGATGGGGTAAGGGGACAACATAGGAA
>NW_021611749.1:0-3164 GCF_004785775.1 Grammomys surdaster | reverse complement strand
ACTGATTTCCAAAGTGGTTGCACCATCTTGCAGTCCCACCAACAATGGAGGAGTGTTCCTCTTTCTCCACACCCTCGCCAGCATCTACTATCACCTGAGTTCTTAATCTTAGCCATTCTGACTGGTGTGAGATGGAATCTCAGAGTTGTTTTGATTTGCATTTCCCTGATGACTAAGGACACTGAACATTTCTTTAGGTGCTTCTCGGCCATTCGAGTTTCTTCCATTGAAAATTCTTTGCTAAGCTCTATACCCCATTTTTTAATAGGGTAATTTGGTTGTCTGGAGTCTACTTTCTTGAGTTCTTTGTATATATTGGATATTAGCCCTCTATCAGATGTAGGATTGGTAAAGATCTTTTCCCAATTTGTTGGTTGTCGTTTTGTCCTATTGACAGTGTCCTTTGCCTTACAGAAACTTTGCAATTTTATGAAGTCCCATTTGTCAATTCTTGATCTTAGAGCATATGCCATTGGTGTTCTGTTCAGGAACTTTTCCCCTGTGCCCAAGTATCTGAGGCTCTTCCCCACCTTCTCTTCTATTAGTTTCAATGTATCTGGTTTTATGTGGAGGTCCTTTATCCACTTAGACTTGAGCTTTGTACAAGGAGATAAGAATGGATCAATTTTCATTCTTCTACATGTTGTCCTCCAGTTGAACCAGCACCATTTGTTGAAAATGCTGTCCTTTTTCCACTGGACAGTTTTAGCTCCTTTGTCAAAGATCAAGTGTCCATAGGAGTGTGGGTTCATTTCTGGGTCTTCAATTCTATTCCATTGATCTTCCTGCCTGTCTCTGTACCAATACCAGGTAGTTTTTATCACTATTGCTCTGTAGTACAGCTTGAGGTCAGGGATGGTGATTCCTCCAGAAGTTCTTTTATTGTTGAGAATAGTTTTTGCTATCCTGGGTTTTTTGTTATTCCATATGAATTTGAGAATTTCCTTTTCTAACTCTGTGAAGAATTGAGTTGGGATTTTAATGGGGATTGCATTGAATCTGTAGATTGCTTTTGGCAAGCTGGCCATTTTTATTATATTAATCCTGCCAGTCCATGAGCATGGGAGATCTTTCCATCTTCTGAGATCTTCTGAGATCTTCTTCGATTTCTTTCTTCAGGGACTTGAAGTTCTTGTCGTACAGGTCTTTCACTTGCTTGGTTAGATTCACACCAAGGTATTTCATATTATTTGCAACTATTGTGAAGGGTGTCATTTCCCTAATTTCTTTTTCAGTCTGTTTATCTTTCATGTAGAGGAAGGCTACTGATTTGTTTGAGTTGATTTTATAACCAGCCACTTTGCTGAAGTTGTTTATCAGGTTTAGGAGTTCTCTGGTGGAAGTTTGGGGGTCACTTAAGTATACTATCATATCATCTGCAAATAGCGATATTTTGACTTCTTCCTTTCCAAATTGTATCCCTTTGACTTCTTTTTGTTGTCTAATTACTCTGGCTAGGACTTCCAGTACTATATTGAATAGGTAGGGGGAGAGTGGGCAGCCTTGTCTAGTCCCTGATCTTAGTGGGATTGCTTCAAGTTTCTCTCCATTTAGCTTGATGTTGGCTACTGGTTTGCTGTAAATTGCTTTTACTATGTTTAGGTATGGGCCTTGAATTCCTGATCTTTCCAAGACTTTTATCATGAAGGGATGTTGAATTTTATCAAATGCTTTCTCAGCATCTAGTGAGATGATCATGTGGTTTTTTTCTTTGAGTTTGTTTATATAGTGGATTACATTGATGGATTTCTGAATATTGAACCATCCCTGCATTCCTGGGATAAAACCTACTTGATCATGATGGATGATTGTTTTGATGTGTTCTTGGATTCGGTTTGCTAGAATTTTATTGAGTATTTTTGCATCGATGTTCATAAGGGAGATTGGTCTGAAGTTCTCTTTCTTTGTCGGGTCTTTGTGGGGTTTGGGTATGAGTGTAATTGTAGCTTCATAGAACGAATTGGGTAGTGTTCCTTCTGTTTCTATTTTGTGGAATAGTTTGAAGAGAATTGGTATTAGATCTTGCTTGAAGGTCTGATAAAATTCAGCACTAAAACCATCTGGTCCTGGGCTTTTTTTAGTGGGGAGACTTTTAATGACTGCTGCTATTTCCCTAGGAGTTATGGGACTATTTAGATGGTTTATCTGCTCCTGGTTTAACTTTGGGACCTGGTATCTGTCTAGGAAATTGTCCATTTCTTCCAGGTTTTCCAGTTTTGTTGAGTATAGGCCTTTGTAGTAGGATCTGATGATTTTTTTAATTTCTTCAGTTTCTGTTGTTATGTCTCCCTTTTCAGTTCTGATTTTATTAATTTGGATACTGTCTCTGTGCCCTCTGGTTAATCTGGCTAATGGTTTATCTATCTTATTGATTTTCTCAAAGAACCAACTCCTGGTTTTATTGATATTTTGTATTGTTCTTTCTGTTTCTATTTGGTTGATTTCAGCCCTGAGTTTGATTATTTCCTGCCTTCTACTCCTCCTGGGTGTATTCGCTTCTTTTTGTTCTAGAGCTTTTAGTTGTTCAGTCAACTTGTTAGTGTGTGCTCTTTCCAGTTTCTTTTTGTAGGCACTTAGAGCTATGAGTTTTCCTCTTAGCACTGCCTTCATGGAGTCCCACAAGTTTTGGTATGATGTGTCCTCATTTTCATTGAATTCTAAAAAGTCTTTAATTTCTTTCTTTATTTCTTCCTTGACCAAGTCATCATTGAGTAGAGAGTTGTTCAGTTTCCATGTGCACGTGGGTTTTCCATTGGTTTTGTCATTATTAAAGACCAGTCTTATTCCGTGGTGATCTGATAAGATCCAAGGGATTATTTCAATCTTTTTGTATCTGTAGAGGCCTGCTTTGTGACCAATTATATGGTCTATTTTGGAGAAGGTAGCATGAGGTGCTGAGAAAAAGGTATATTCTTTTGTTTTAGGATGAAATGTTCTATAGATGTCTGTTAAGTCCATTTGCTTCATAACTTCTGTTAATGTCAAAGTGTCTCGGTTTAGTTTCTGTTTCCATGATCTGTCCATTGCTGAGAGTGGGGTGTTGAAATCCCCCACTATTATTGTATGAGGTGTAATGTGTGTTTTGAGCTTTAGCAAAGTTTCTTTTATGTATGTAGATGCCCTTGCATTTGGAGCATAGATGTTCAGAATTGAGAGTTCACCTT
>NW_021611748.1:0-1198 GCF_004785775.1 Grammomys surdaster | reverse complement strand
TATAGATGGTGAAACCAAGATATTCCATGACAAAACCAAATTTGCACAATATCTTCCCACAAACCCAGCACTTCAAAGGATAATAGATGGAAAATGCCAACACAAGGAGGGAAACTACAACCTAGGAAAAGCAAGTAAGTAATCTTCCAACAACCCCCAAAAAAGATACAAATATAACTTTACCTCTAATAACAAAAATAACAGGAAGCAACAATCATTTTTCCTTAATATCTCTTAACATCAATGGTCTCAATTCCCCAATAAAAAGACGCAGACTATCAGACTGGATACACAAACAAGACCCAGAATTTTGCTGCATACAAGAAACGCACCTCAGTGACAAAGACAGACACTACCTCAGAATAAAAGGGTGGAAAACAATTTTTCAAGCCAATGGTCCCAAGAAACAAGCTGGAGTAGCCATTCTAATATCAAATAAAATCGACTTTCATCCAAAATTAATCAAAAAAGATAAGGAAGGACACTTCATACTCATCAAAGAAAAAATCTACCAAGGTGAACTCTCAATTCTGAACATCTATGCTCCAAATGCAAGGGCACCTACATACATAAAAGAAACTTTACTAAAGCTCAAAACACACATTACACCTCACACAATAATAGTGGGGGATTTCAACACCCCACTCTCAGCAATGGACAGATCATGGAAACAGAAACTAAACCGAGACACTTTGACATTAACAGAAGTTATGAACCGAATGGACTTAACAGACATCTATAGAACATTTCATCCTAAAACAAAAGAATATACCTTTTTCTCAGCACCTCATGGTACCTTCTCCAAAATAGACCATATAATTGGTCACAAAACAAGCCTCTACAGATACAAAAAGATTGAAATAATCCCTTGCATCTTATCAGATCACCACGGACTAAGACTGGTCTTTAATAATGACAAAAACAATGGAAAACCCACGTACACATGGAAACTGAACAACTCTCTACTCAATGATGACTTGGTCAAGGAAGAAATAAAGAAAGAAATAAAAGACTTTTTAGAATTCAATGAAAATGAGGACACATCATACCAAAACTTGTGGGACTCCATGAAGGCAGTGCTAAGAGGAAAGCTCATAGCTCTAAGTGCCTACAAAAAGAAACTGGAAAGAGCACACACTAACAAGTTGACTGCACAACTAAAAGCTCTAGAACAAAAAGAAGCAAATACACCCAGGAG
>NW_021611747.1:0-3557 GCF_004785775.1 Grammomys surdaster | reverse complement strand
TGATGACTATTGATATTTCAGCTTTATTTTCTTCTGATGTCCTATTATCTATGACTGATGACTGTTTGTTATTCGTGTTCATGTATTTCTGGTTTACAATTATCCACGAATGGTTAATATTGATTATTCCTATTCATTTCTTTCGGACTCAGTATTTTCTATGACTAATGACTATTAATATTTCAGCTTAATTTATTTCAAATTTCTTAGTAAATATGACTAATGACTATTGATTACTAATGTTCATTTACTTGTGATTTACTTTTATCCACAAATTGTGAATATTGATTATTCCTGTTCATTTTTTTCTGACTTAATCTTTCTATGACTGATGACTATTGATATTTCAGCTTTATTCATTTCTGATTTCCTATTAACTATGATGATGACTGTTGATTATTCATGTTCATTTATTTCTGACGTTCTATTATCAATGACAGATGATTGTTGAATATTCATATTCCTTTATTTCTGATTTTCTATTTTCTATGACTGATGTCTATTGATATTTCAGCTTTATTTATTTCTGATTTCCTATTAACTATGACTAATGACTATTGACTATTCATTTTCATTAATATCTGATTTACTCTTTTCCACGAATGGTGAATATTGATTATTCCTGCTCATTTCTTTCTGAGTTACTGTTTTCTATGATTGATGACTATTGATATTTAAGCTTTATTTATTTCTGATTTCATCTTAACTATGACTGATGACTATTGATTATTCATGTTCATTTATTTCTGATTTACTTTTATCCACGAATTGAGAATATTGATTATTTCTGTTCGTTTATTTTTGACTTACTATTATCTATGACAGATGACTATTGATATTTCAGCTTAATTAATTTTTAATTTACTAGTAATTATGACTGATGACTATTGATTATCCATGTTTATGTATTTCTGATTTAAAATTACCAACGAGTGGTGAATATTGTTCATTCTTATTAATTTCTTTGGGAATTAGTATTTTCTATGTCTGATGACTATTGATATTTCAGCTTATTTTATTTCTGATTTCCTATTAACTATGACTGATGAATGTTGGTTATTCATGTCCATTTTTTTCTGATTTTCTACTATCTGTATGTCATGACTTTTGATAATTCACCTTTATTTATTTCTGATGTCCTATTAACTATGACTGATGACTATTGACTCTTCATGTTCATTTATTTCTGATTTACAAATATCCACAAGTGATGAATGTTGATTGTTCATGTTCTTTTACTTCAAACTTACTATTATCTCTGACTGATGACTATTGATATTTCAGTTTTATTTATTTCTGATTTCCTATTAACTATGACTGATGACTATTGTTTATTCCTGTTCATTTATTTCTGATTTAGTATTATCCACAAATGGTGAATATTGATTATTCATGTTCTTTTATTTCTGACTTACTATTATCTATGACTCATGACTATTGATATTTCAGCTTTATTTATTTCTGATTTCCTATTAACTATGACTGATGACTTTTAGTTATTCATGTTCATTTATTTCTGATTTACTATTATCCACGAATCGTGAATATTGATTATTCTGTTCATTTATTCAGACTTACATTTATTGAAGACTCATGACTTTTGATACTTCAGCTTTACTCATTTCTGATTTACCATGAACTATGATGATGACTATTGATTATCCAAGTTCACTTAATTCTGATTTACTATTATCCAACAATGGTGAATATTGATTATTCATGTTTATTTTTTCTGACTTACTATTATCCACAAATGCTGAATATTGATTATTCATGTTCATTTATTTCTGACTTACTATTATCTAAGACTGATGACTATTCATATTTCAGCTTCATTTATTTCTGGTTTAGAATAAATATGCCTAGTGACTATTGATTATTCATGTTCATTTATATCTGATTTACTATTATCAACAAATGCTGAATATTGATTATTCCTTTTCATTTATTTCTCACTTACTATAATATATGACTGATGACCCTTGATATTTCAGCTTTATTTTTTTCTGGTTTACAATTAATTATGACTAATGACTATTGATTATTCATGTTCATTTATATCTGATTCACTATTATCCATGTTCGTGAATATTGATTATTCCTGTTCATTTATTTCTGACTTACTCCTATCTATGACTGATGACTATTAATATTTCACCTTTATTTATTTCTGATTTCCTATTAATTATGACTGATGACTATTGATTTTTCATGTTCATTTTTTTCAGAATTACTATTATCCACGAATGGTTAATACAGATTATTCATGTTCATTTATTTCTGATTTACTATTATCAACGATTGGTGAATATTGATTATTCCTGTTCTTTTATTTCTGACTTAATATTATCTATGACTGATGACTATTGATATTTCAGCTTTATTTATTTCTGATTTCCCAGGAATTATGACTGATGACTATTGATTATTCAAGTTCATTTATATCTGATTTCCTATTTCCAAGAGTAGTGAATATTGATTATTCCTATTATTTTATTTCGGACTTAATATTATTTATGACTGATGGCAATTGATATTTCAGCTTTATTTATTTCTGTTTTCCTATTAACTATGGCTTATGACTATTGATTATTCAGGTTCATTTTTTTCAGAGTTACCATTATCCACGAATGGTGAATATTGATTATTCATGTTCACTTACTTCTGATTTACTATTGTTCACGAATGCTGAATATTGATTATTCCTGTTCATTTATTTCTGACTTACTCTTATCTATGACTGATGACTATTGATATGTCAGCTTTGTTTATTTCTGATTTTTTATTAACTATGACTGATGACTATTGATTATTCATGTTAGTTTTTTCAGATTTACCCTTATCCTCGAAAGGTGAATATTGATTATTCATGTTCAATTATTTCTGACTTACTATTATATGTGACTGATGACTATTGATACTTCAGCTTTATTTATTTCTGACTTTCCATGATCTATGACAAATGACAATTAATCATTCATGTTCCTTTATTTCTGATTTACTATTATACACGAATGGTGAATACTGATTATTAAGGTTCATTTATTTCGGACTTACTATTACCTATGACTGACGACTATTGATATTTCACTTTAATATATTTCTGATTTACTATGATATATGAGTGATGACTATTGATTATTCATGTTCATTTTTCTCATCTTTACCATTATCCATGAATATTGAATATTAATTACTCATGTTCATTTTTATCTGATTTACTATAAACCACGAATAGTGTATGTTGATTACTCATGTTCATTTATTTCTGACTTATTATTATCTGTGACTGATGACTATTGATATTTCAGGTTTAATTATTTTTGATATCACATGAACTATGACTGATTAGTCTTGATTATTCATGTTCATTTAGATCTGATTTACTATTATCCACGAATGGTGAATATTGATTATTCTTGTTCATTTTTTCTGAGTTACTATTATTTATGACTGATAAATATTGACATTTCAGCTTTTTTATTTCTGATTTATTATTAAATATGAATGATGACTATTGGTTATTCATGATCATTTATTTCTGATTTACTATTATC
>NW_021611746.1:0-1882 GCF_004785775.1 Grammomys surdaster | reverse complement strand
ATTCAACTTACACAATATTATAAGTACACACTCTGGTTATGAATTGGTGAAATGTTGTGATGCCCCATATCTGTACGTCAATTGAGAAAATAGTACTCCAAACACCTAAGGAAACATGAAGTCTCTTTCTATAGAGATCTGCACTGAATCTTAAATATAAACACATAACTTGAATTAACAAAAAGTACCAGACCAGTTAAAGGGATCATGGAAAATGGAAATATTTCTAGAGTTGCAGTCGGAAAGAACAGAGGATTAATGTTGAAAATGAGAAATACAATAAGAAACACTTTTTAGATAAGAGAAGAGTGAAGGTAATGGCGACAGAAATATAGAAAATTAAGAACAAATATTTGATTTTTTTAACACTCTTTTATATACAAGTGGACATATAAATATGTATTAATAATATTAAATATTATAGAGTTTGGAATGATCATGCTTTCTGAGAGCAATAAAGTTAAAGTAATAAACTCCATTGCAAAACATTTAAAATGTTACCTGAAATCACTGAAAATAGGCCTGTAAGAGACTTTCAAAACAATTGAGGTTACCAAGACAGTTTCTGATTGGTTCCAAGAGCTTGAGGACCAAATGCAATTTCTGGATACACTACCAATTCTGTACATTGGATTTGGAGAATTTAAAACAATCTAGAAACATCTTTTAACATCTAAAATTGCTGTGCCAACTTCAAATAGAGAAACAAAATAACATCCATACTAACTGGTAATTCCTAAGAATCTCCATGATATTTCTGTCAAGATATGCCCATTGATGCTTTAGTGAATATAACATTCTTGGTGTGACTGTTATATAACTATACATAATTCTTATAGTGTTTAAGACAATCTATGTCTGATGTAGAGGTTTGGTATGGTGCTATTTAATGTAATGTTTAATATTGGCCCATAAGTCTTCTTTGCCTCCTGGTACAAGAAAATCTGCACAAAGTCCCAGTGATGACATGAAAACTTGCCCCTCATGTTATCTCTGATTGATGAATAACAATTTCTACAGCCTGTATCTGGGCAGAAAAGAGATATGAGTAGAGATTTGCTTCCTGGGAGTCAACAAATATGAGACTGAGAAGATGGAGATAGGACAATATGACCTGGGGTAGAAATCAGAAAACATGATGATGGGTACTGGCCAATTGGAATCAAGAGCTGCCCTGAAGGAACGTGGAAAGTTATAATTCAGAGATATTGATGAGGATGTAAATTCTAATATTTTATAGGGTATATATCTGTCCTTCTCTGTTGATATAAATGCATATTATAAACATAAAGATTATGTGTTTTTTATGAGGGAACTGAATGTTTTACGGTGGGGCAAGAAACCCTGAATGAGATAAAATAATGACCAAAAAATTGTTGAAGCACCTTGTGGCAAAAATAGATTTTTACCCAAATTGATTTCAGAATCCCAGATTTAAACAAACAAACAAACAAAAAGCAAACAAAAACAAACAAACATCGAACAAACAAAACTTGTCCTGTCCATTTAAGTCTAGGAAGCTTGGGCTTAACTGGTCCCTTAACAATGTTTTTTTTTTTTTTTACCCCAAGCTTTCCTAGGGTTCCAGGAAGGATTGTTACACAGGTTGGGTAGGTGTGCATGATTCTAGGATGTGACTGCAGGGCTAAAGCTTGAGCTAAAATACAAGTATGCCCAGCACTTCCAACCTATTACTCAGTAAATAGCAAAGCCCATAAGATATATAAGGACATACTCAAAAGGCAGCCTGGGTTCCTCCCAAGGGTTCTTCTATACTGCCATTCTGATGCAACATAATCCCATGAGTATGAGATTTCTCTGCTATGCAATGAAACCGGCAATTTGCCACCACTCAGAGAGTGGAGAACCAGGCTACATGCAC
>NW_021611745.1:0-1385 GCF_004785775.1 Grammomys surdaster | reverse complement strand
GGTGCCACAAACCCTTTCAGCTCCTTCAGTCTTCACTCTAACTCCTCTATTGAGAACCCCATGATCAGTTCAATGGCTAGTTGTGAGCATCTGCCTCTGAATATGTCTGACTCTTGAAGGCCTCTGAGGAGATATCCATATCAGGCTCTTATCAGCATGCACTTCCTGTCTTCCACATCAGCATCTACCTTTGGTGATTGCACATGGGATAGATACTCAGGTGGGGTGGTCTTGAGACGGCCCCTCCTTCAGTTTCTGTCCCTCACTTTGTCTCCATATTTGCTCCCTTGAGTATTTTGTTGCTCCTTCTAAGAAGGACCGAATCACCCTCACTTGGTCTTCCTTCTTTATGGGCTTCATGTGGCCTGTGAGTTGCATCTTGGGCATTTCAAGGTTCTAGGCTAATATCCAATAATCAGTGAGTGAATACCATGTGTGTTCTTTTGTGATTGGCTTACCTCACTCAGGATGATAATTTCTAGTTCCATCCATTTACCTAGGAACCTCTCGAATTCATTGTTTTTAATAGCTGAGTAATACTCCATTGTGTAAATATACCACATTTTTTGAATCCATTCCTCAGTTGAAGGACACCTGGGTTATTTTCAGCTCCTGGCTATTATAAATAAGGCTGCTATGAACATAGTTGAGCATATGTCCTTGTTATATTTTGGAGCATCTTCTGGGTATATGCCTAGGAGTGGTATAGCTGGATACTCAGGTAATGCTATGTCCAATTTTCTGAGGAACTGCCACACTGATTTCCAAAGTGGTTGCACCATCTTGCAGTCCCACCAACAATGGAGGAGTGTTCCTCTTTCTCCACACCCTCGCCAGCATCTACTATCACCTGAGTTTTTAATCTTAGCCATTCTGACTGGTGTGAGATGGAATCTCAGGGTTGTTTTGATTTGCATTCCCTGACGACTAAGGATGCTGAACATTTCTTTAGATGCTTCTCGGCCATTCGAGTTTCTTCCGTTGAAAATTCTTTGTTAAGCTCTATACCCCATTTTTAAATAGGGTAATTTGGTTGTCTGGAGTCTAATTTCTTGAGTTCTTTGTATATATTGGATATTAGCCCTCTATCAGATGAAGGATTGGTAGAGATCTTTTCCCAATTTGTTGGTTGTCGTTTTGTCCTATTGACAATGTCCTTTGCCTTACAGAAACTTTGCAATTTTATGAAGTCCCATTTGTCAATTCTCGATCTTAGAGCATATGCCATTGGAGTTCTGTTCAGGAACTTTTCCCCTGTGCCCAAGTATTCAAGGCTTTTCCCCACCTTCTCTTCTATTAGTTTCAGTGTATCTGGTTTTATGTGGAGGTCCTTTATCCACTTAGACTTGAGCTTTGTACAAGGGGATAAGAATGGATCAATTTTC
>NW_021611744.1:0-2665 GCF_004785775.1 Grammomys surdaster | reverse complement strand
TATTTGTATCCCTTTGACTTCTTTTTGTTGTCTAATTGCTCTGGCTAGGACTTAGAGTACTATCTTGAATAGGTAGGGGGAGAGTGGGCAGCCTTGTCTAGTCCCTGATTTTAATGGAATTGCTTCAAGTTTCTCTCCATTTAGTGTGACGTTGGCTACTGGTTTGCTGTAAATTGCTTTTACTATGTTTAGGTAGGGGCCTTGAATTCCTGATATTTCCAAGACTTTTACTATGAAGGGATATTGAATTTTGTCTAATGCTTTCTCAGCATCTAGTGAGATGATCATGTGGTTTTTTTCTTTGAGTTTGTTTATACAGTGGATTACATTGATGGATTTCCGAACATTGAACCATCCCTGCATTCCTGGGATAAAACCTACTTGATCATGATGGATGATTGTTTTGATGTGTTCTTGGGTTCGGTTTGCTAAGTTTTATTGAGTATTTTTGCATCGATGTTCATAAGGGAGATTGGTCTGAAGTTCTCTTTCTTTGTCGGGTCTTTGTGGGGTTTGGGTATGAGTGTAATTGTAGCTTCATAGAATGAATTGGGTAGTGTTCTTTCTGTTTCTATTTTGTGGAATAGTTTGAAGAGAATTGGTATTAGGTCTTCCTTGAAGATCTGATAGAATTCAGCACTAAAACTATCTGGTTCTGGGCTTTTTTTGGTGGGGAGACTTTTAATGACTGCTGCTATTTCCTTAGGGGTTATGGGACTGTTTAAATGGTTTATCTGCTCCTGATTTAACTTTGGTACCTGGTATCTGTCTAGGAAGTTGTCTATTTCATCCAGGTTTTCTAGTTTTGTTGAGTATAGGCCTTTGTAGTAGGATCTGATGATTTTTTTAATTTCTTCAGTTTCTGTTGTTATGTCTCCCTTTTCAGTTCTGATCTTATTAATTTGGATACTCCCTCTGTGCCCTCTGGTTAATCTGGCTAAGGGTTTATCTGTTTTGTTGATTTTCTCAAAGAACCAGCTCCTGGTTTTGTTGATATTTTGTATTGTTCTTTCTGTTTCTATTTGGATGATTTCAGCCCTGAGTTTGATTATTTCCTGCCTTCTACTCCTCCTGGGTGTATTTGCTTCTTTTTGTTCTAGAGCTTTTAGTTGTGCAGTCAACTTGTTAGTGTGTGCTCTTTCCAGTTTCTTTTTGTAGGCACTTAGAGCTATGAGTTTTCCTCTTAGCACTGCCTTCATGGAGTCCCACAAGTTTTGGTATGATGTGTCCTCATTTTCATTGAATTCTAAAAAGTCTTTAATTTCTTTCTTTATTTCTTCCTTGACCATGTCATCATTGAGTAGAGAGTTGTTCAGTTTCCATGTACATGTGTGTTTTCCATTGGTTTTGTCATTATTAAAGACCAGTCTTATTCCGTGGTGATCTGATAAGATGCAAGGGATTAGTTCAATCTTTTTGTATCTGTAGAGGCCTGTTTTGTGACCAATTATATGGTCTGTTTTGGAGAAGGTACCATGAGGTGCTGAAAAAAAGTATATTCTTTTGTTTTAGGATGAAATGTTCTATAGATGTCTGTTAAGTCCATCTGGTTCATAACTTCTGTTAATTTCAAAATGTCTTGGTTTAGTTTCTGTTTCCATGATCTGTCCATTGCTGAGAGTGTGGTATTGAAATCCCCTACTATTATTGTGTGAGGTGTAATGTGTGTTTTGAGCTTTTTAAAGTTTCTTTTATGTATGTAGGTGCCCTTGCATTTGGAGCATAGATGTTCAGAATTGAGAGTTCACCTTGGTAGATTATTCCTTTGATGAGTATGAAGTGTCCTTCCTTATCTTTTTTGATTAATTTTGGATGAAAGTCGAGTTTATTTGATATTAGAATGGCTTCTCCAGCTTGTTTCTTGGGACCATTGGCTTGGAAAATTGTTTTCCACCCTTTTATTCTGAGGTAGTGTCTGTCTTTGTCACTGAGGTGCGTTTCTTGTATGCAGCAAAATTCTGGGTCCTGTTTGTGTATCCCGTCTGATAGTCTGCATCTTTTTATTGGGGAATTGAGACCATTGATGTTAAGAGATATTAAGGAAAAATGATTGTGGCTTCCTGTTATTTTTGTTATTAGAGGTAGAATTATGTTTGTATAGTTATCTTCTTTTGGGGTTGTTGGAAGATTACTTCCTTGCTTTTTCTTGGTTGTAGCTTCCCTCCTTGTGTTGGTGTTTTCCATCAATTATCCTTTGAAGTGCTTGGTTTGTGGGAAGATATTGTGCAAATTTGGTTTTGTCATGGAATATCTTGGTTTCACCATCTATAGTGATTGAGAGTTTTGCTGAGTATAGTAGTCTAGGCTGGCAATTGTGTTCTCTTAGGGTCTGTATGATGTCAGTCCAGGCTCTTCTGGCTTTTATAGTCTCTGGTGAGAAGTCTGGTGTAATTCTTATAGGTCTGCCTTTATATGTTACTTGACCTTTTTCCCTTACTGCCTTTAGTATTTTTTCTTTGTTTTGTGCATCTGATGTTTTGATTATTATGTGACATGAGGTATTTCTTTTCTGGTCTAGTCTATTTGGTGTTCTGTAGGCTTCTTGTATGTTTATGGGCACCTTGTTCTTTAGGTTAGGGAAGTTTTCCTCAATAATTTTGTTGAAGATATTTACTGTTCCTTTAAGTTGGGAATCTTCATTCTCATCTATGCCTATTATCTTTAG
>NW_021611743.1:0-1217 GCF_004785775.1 Grammomys surdaster | reverse complement strand
CCTTGTCTAGTCCCTGATCTTAGTGGGATTGCTTCAAGTTTCTCTCCATTTAGCTTGATGTTGGCTACTGGTTTGCTGTAAATTGCTTTTACTATGTTTAGGTAGGGGCCTTGAATTCCTGATCTTTCCAAGACTTTTATCATGAAGGGATGTTGAATTTTGTCAAATGCTTTCTCAGCATCTAGTGAGATAATCATATGGTTTTTTTCTTTAAGTTTGTTTATATAGTGGATTACATTGATGGATTTCCGAATATTGAACCATCCCTGCATTCCTGGGATAAAACCTACTTGATCATGATGGATGATTGTTTTGATGTGTTCTTGGATTCGGTTTGCTAGAATTTTATTGAGTATTTTTGCATCGATGTTCATAAGGGAGATTGGTCTGAAGTTCTCTTTCTTTGTTGAGTCCTTGTGGGGTTTGGGAATGAGTGTAATTGTAGCTTCATAGAACGAATTGGGTAGTGTTCCTTCTGTCTCTATTTTGTGGAATAGTTTGAAGAGAATTGGTATTAGGTCTTCCTTGAAGGTCTGATAGAATTCAGCACTAAAACCATCTGGTCCTGGGCTTTTTTTAGTGGGGAGACTTTTAATGACTGCTGCTATTTCCTGAGGGGTTATGGGACTATTTAGATGGTTTATCTGCTCCTGGTTTAATTTTGGTACCTGGTATCTGTCTAGGAAATTGTCCATTTCATCCAGGTTTTCCAGTTTTGTTGAGTATAGGCCTTTGTAGTAGGATCTGATGATTTTTTTAATTTCTTCCATTTCTGTTGTTATGTCTCCCTTTTCAGTTCTGATTTTATTAATTTGGATACTCTCTCTGTGCCCTCTGGTTAATCTGGCTAACGGTTTATCTATCTTGTTGATTTTCTCAAAGAACCAACTCCTGGTTTTATTGATATTTTGTATTGTTCTTTCAGTTTCTATTTGTTTGATTTCAGCCCTGAGTTTGATTATTTCCTGCCTTCTACTCCTCCTGGGTGTATTTGCTTCTTTTTGTTCTAGGGCTTTTAGTTGTGCAGTCAACTTGTTAGTGTGTGCTCTTTCTAGTTTCTTTTTGTAGGCACTTAGAGCTATGAGTTTTCCTCTTAGCACTGCCTTCATGGAATCCCACAAGTTTTGGTATGATGTGTCCTCATTTTCATTGAAATCTAAAAAGTCTTTAATTTCTTTCTTTATTTCTTCCTTGACCAAGTCATCATTGAGTAGAGA
>NW_021611742.1:0-1173 GCF_004785775.1 Grammomys surdaster | reverse complement strand
GTTTCTATTTGGTTGATTTCAGCCCTGAGTTTGATTATTTCCTGCCTTCTACTCCTCCTGGGTGTATTTGCTTCTTTTTGTTCTAGAGCTTTTAGTTGTGCAGTCAACTTGTTAGTGTGTGCTCTTTCCAGTTTCTTTTTGTAGGCACTTAGAGCTATGAGCTTTCCTCTTAGCACTGCCTTCATGGAGTCCCACAAGTTTTGGTAGATGTGTCCTCATTTTCATTGAATTCTAAAAAGTCTTTTATTTCTTTCTTTATTTCTTCCTTGACCAAGTCATCATTGAGTAGAGAGTTGTTCAGTTTCCATGTGCACGTGGGTTTTCCATTGGTTTTGTCATTATTAAAGACCAGTCTTAGTCCGTGGTGATCTGATAAGATGCAAGGGATTATTTCAATCTTTTTGTATCTGTAGAGGCTTGTTTTGTGACCAATTATATGGTCTATTTTGGAGAAGGTACCATGAGGTGCTGAGAAAAAGGTATATTCTTTTGTTTTAGGATGAAATGTTCTATAGATGTCTGTTAAGTCCATTCGGTTCATAACTTCTGTTAATGTCAAAGTGTCTCGGTTTAGTTTCTGTTTCCATGATCTGTCCATTGCTGAGAGTGGGGTGTTGAAATCCCCCACTATTATTGTGTGAGGTGTAATGTGTGTTTTGAGCTTTAGTAAAGTTTCTTTTATGTATGTAGGTGCCCTTGCATTTGGAGCATAGATGTTCAGAATTGAGAGTTCACCTTGGTAGATTTTTCCTTTGATGAGTATGAAGTGTCCTTCCTTATCTTTTTTGATTACTTTTGGATGAAAGTCGATTTTATTTGATATTAGAATGGCTACTCCAGCTTGTTTCTTGGGACCATTGGCTTGAAAAATTGTTTTCCACCCTTTTATTCTGAGGTAGTGTCTGTCTTTGTCACTGAAGTGCGTTTCTTGTATGCAGCAAAATTCTGGGTCTTGTTTGTGTATCCAGTCTGATAGTCTGCGTCTTTTTATTGGGGAATTGAGACCATTGATGTTAAGAGATATTAAGGAAAAATGATTGTTGCTTCCTGTTATTTTTTTTATTAGAGGTAAAGTTATGTTTGTATCTTTTTTGGGGGTTGTTGGAAGATTACTTACTTGCTTTTCCTAGGTTGTAGTTTCCCTCCTTGTGTTGGCATTTTCCATCAATTATC
>NW_021611741.1:0-3946 GCF_004785775.1 Grammomys surdaster | reverse complement strand
TATCAATAGTCATCAGTCATAGAAAATAGTAATTCAATAATAAATGAACAGCAGTAATCAATATTCACCATTAGTGGATAATATTAAATCAGATATAAGTGAACATGTATAATCAATAGTCATCAGTCATAGTTAATAGTAAACCAGAAAAAAATAAAGCTGAAATATCAATAGTCATCAGTCATAGATAATAGTAAGTCGGAAATAAATGAACAGAAATAATCAATATTCAGCATTCGTGGATAATAGAAAATCGGAAATAAATGATCATGAATAACCAATAGTCATCATTCATATTTAATAGGAAATCAGAAACAAATAAAGCTGAAATATCAATAGTCATCAGTCATAGATATTAGTAAGTCAGAAATCAATGAACTGGAATAATCAATATTCACTGATCATAGATAATAGTAAATCAGAAATAAATGAACAGGAATAATCATTGTCCTCCATTCGTGGATAATAGTAACTCAGATATAAATAAACATGAAAAATCAACAGTAATCAATGATAATTCATGGGACATCAGAAATAAATAAACCTGAAATATCAATAGTCATCAGTCATAGCTAATTGCAAGTCAGAAACAAATGAACATGAATAATCAACATTGACCATTCGTAGATAATAGTAAATCAGAAGAAAATGAACACTAATAATCAATAGTCATGTGTCATAGTTCATAGTAAATCAGTAATATGTAAAGCTGAAATATCAATAGTCATCATTCATAGATAATAGTAAGTCAGAAATAAATGAACATGAACAATCAATATTCACCATTTGTGGATAATAGTAAATGAGGTATAAATGAACATAAATAATCAGTATTCACTATTCGTGGATAATGTTAAAAATGAAAAAAATGAACATGAAAAATCGATAGTCAACATTCATATTTCATAGTAAATCAAAAACCTACAAAACTGAAATATTAATAGTCATCAGTTATAGATAATAGTAAGTCAGAAATAAATGAACATGAATAGTCAATATTTACCATTCGTGGGTAATAGTAAATCAGAAGAAAAAGAACTTGAATAATCATTAGTCATCAGTCATAGTTCATGGTTAGTCAGAAATAAATAAACCTGAAGTAGTATCAATAGTCATCAGTCATAGATAATAGTAAGTCAGAAATAAATGAACATGAATAATCAATATTCACCATTCGTGGATATGGGTAAATCTGAAAAAAGTGAACATGAATGAACAATAGACATCAGTCATAATTAATAGGAAATCAGAAATAAAAAATGCTCAAAAATCAATAGTCATCAGTTATAGATAAGAGTAATGATCAGGAATGATCAATATTCACCATTCATGGGTAATAGTAAATCAAATATAATTGAACGTGAATAATCTTTAGTCATCCGTCATAGTTAATATTAACCAGAAAATAGTAAAGCTGAAATATCATTAGTCATCAGTCATAGATTATAGTAATTCAGAAATAACTGAACATGAATAATCAATATTCAGCTTTCGTGGATAATAGTAAATCAGAAATAAATGAACATGAATAATCAATAGTCATCAGTCATAGTTCATAGTAAATCAGAATCATATAAAGCTGAAATATCAATAGTCATCAGTCATAGATAAGAGTAAGTCAGAAATAAATGAACATGAAGAATGAATATTCACCATTCGTGGTTAATGGCAAATCTGAAAATAATGAACATGAATCATCCATAGTCATCAGACATAATTAATAGGAAATCAGAAAAAAATAAAGCTGATATATCAATAGTTATCAGTCATAGATAATACTAATTCAGAAATAAATGAACAGGAATAATCAATATTCACGATCTTGGATAAAAGTAAATCAGATAATAATGAACATGAATAATCAAAACCATCAGTCGTAGTTAATTGTAAAGCAGGAAAAAATAAGGCTGAAATCTTGATAGTCATCAGTCATTGCTAAGAGTAAGTCAGAAATAAATGAACATGAATCATCAATAGTCATCAGTCATACTTAATAGTAAATCAGAAATATGTAAATCTGAAATATCAATAGTCATCAATCATAGATAATAGTAAGTCAGAAATAAATGAACAGGAATAAACAATATTCACCATTCGTCGATAATAGTTAATCAGAAATAAATGAACATGAATAATCAATAGTCATCAGTAATAATTCTTGGGAAATCAGAAATCAGTAAAACTGAAGTATCAATAGTCATCAGTCAAAGATAATAGTAAGTCAGAAATAATGAACATGAATAATCAATAGTCATCAGTATTAGCCCATGGATAAAAAGAAATAAATAAAACTGAAGTATCAATAGTCATCAGTCGTGTGACGCACCCCCTGATGACTCTGACGCCAACTTTATTCTGTCACTAGGAAGCCGAAGGTTGGTCCTCTCAGAAGTCTCCACGGCAACCGCCCTAGCAACAGTCTAGCAATGGCGACATTCTAATGGCCCTGGGTTCTACAGGCCCTTCAGAGTTGAGGAGCTCAAAGGGCCTAGAGACAATGGAGATATGACAGAGCTGTCTGCCGAGCTGCGAACTGAAGAGCAAGGGAAAGGTAGTCCAGAAAGAGGCTCGGAGAAAAGCATCTCCGCTTGGAGGAAAATAAAGATTGTTAGGCCGAACTGAAAACAAACTCAAGGGAACTCGTTTTATAATGGGAATGGCGTTACTAGTCGCTGGAAAAAGGATCGGCCAAAATAAATGGCGTTGAGATGATTCTACTAAAAGAGGGGGAAAAAACTTTAAAAAATTTTTTCAAGATAGGGATTCTCTGTGTAGGACTAGCTGTCCTGGAACCCACATTGCAGACAAGGCTGGCCTCAAACTTAAAGATTTACCTGCCTCTGCTTCCCGTGTGCTGGGATTGGAGGCATGCAGGGGCAGGCTGGATCTTCCCTGTGAGTTCAAAGCCAGCCTAGTATACAGAGCAAGTTCCCAGGACAGACAAGGCAAAGCCACTGTAATCCAGCACTTGACAGACTGAGACAGGAGGAGGATCATGAGTTCCAGGTCTTAGTGGGTGGACACAAAAAGAAATACAAAGAAGAACACAGAAGAAAAGAGTGAATGGCAAAGTAGTGTGGTTGGAGCCCAGTGGGTGAAGTGTTAAAACAAGAATATACATGTCAGTGTGTGTGTGTGTATGTATATATTCTAATATATATATATTCTACAGCATCCAAAATAATAAACAAACAAAAAACAAAACAAAAAAAAAAAAAAACCAAGACAGGGCTGGAGAGATGGCTCAGTGGTTAAGAGCACTGACTGCACTTCCAGAGGTCCTGAGTTCAAATCCCAGCAACCACATGGTGGCTCACAACCATCTGTAATGAGATCTGATGCCCTCTTCTGGTGTGTCTGAAAACAGCTACAGTGTATTCATATATAATAAATAAATAAATCTTTAAAAAAAAAACCAAGACAACTAAAAAAAAAAGTTATCAGTCATAGATAATAGTAAGTCAGAAATAAATGAACAGGAATAATCAATATTCACCATTCGTGGATAAAAGTAAATCAGAAAAAAATGAACATGAATAGTCAATAGTCATCAGTCATAGTTCATGGGAACTCAGAAATAAATAAAGCTGAAATATCAATAGTCATCAGTCATAGATAAAAGTAAGTCACAAATAATTGAACAGGAATAAACAATATTCACCATTCGTGGATAATAGGAAATCACATATAATTGAACATGAATAATCAATAGTCATCAGTCATAATTAATAGGAAATCAGAAACAAACAGATGATGATGATGTGATGATGATGTGATGATGATGTGATGATAAAATACTGATAAAACAACAACAATCATTAATAATAACAATAATAATAATGATAATAATAACAACAATAACAAGAGCAATAACATAATAATAATAATAACGATAATAGTAACAATAATAATGACAATAATAACGATAATAATAACGATAACAAAT
>NW_021611740.1:0-6807 GCF_004785775.1 Grammomys surdaster | reverse complement strand
GCAAGGGCATGAATACTTGCAAAAGAAACACTATTAAAGCTCAAAACGCACATTGAACATCACCCAATAATAATAGGAGATTTCAACACCCCGTTCTCACCAATGGACAAATCATGGAAACAGAAACTATACAGAGACACGGTGAAACTAAAAGAAGTTATGAACCAAATAGATTTAACAGATATCTACAGAACATCTTACCCTAAAACAAAAGAATATAACTTCTTCTCAAGAATAGACCATATACTCGGACACAAAACAAACTTCAACATTGAATTAAGCCCATGTATTCTATCAGACCATCACAGACTAAGGCTGGTCTTCAATAGCAACATAAACAACAGAAAGCCCACACAAATGTGGAAGCTGAACAACTATCTACTCAATGATAACTTTGTCGGGGAAGGAATAAAGAAAGAAATCAAAGACTTTTTAGAATTTAATGAAAATGAAGACACATCATACCAAAACCTGTGGGACTCCAGGAAAGCAATGCAAAGAGGAAAACCTGTAGCTCAGAGTGCCTCTAAAAAGAAACTGGAGAGAGCATACACTAGCAGCTTAACAGCTCATCTGAAAGCTGAAGAACAAAAAGAAGCAAATACACCCTAGAGGAGTAGAAGGCAGGAAATAATCAAACTCAGGGCTAAAATCAACCAAGTAGAAACAAAAAGAACTATATAAAGAATCAGCAGCTGGGCGGCGGTGGCGCATGCCTTTAATCCCAGGACTTGGGAGGCAGAGGCAGGCGGATTTCTGAGTTCGAGGCCAGCCTGGTCTACAGAGTGAGTTCCAGGACAGCCAGGACTATACAGAGAAACCCTGTCTCGGAAAAAAAACAAAAAAACAAACAAAAAAAAAAGAATCAACAAAACTAGGAGCTCGTTCTTTGAGAAAATCAACAAGATAGACAAACCCTTAACCAGACTAACCAGAGGGCACAGAGACAGTATCCAAATTAACAAAATCAGGAATGAAAAGAGAGGCATAACAACAGAAACCGAGAAAATTCAAAAAACAGTCAGATCCTACTACAAAAGTCTATACTCAACAAAACTAGAAAACTTGGATGAAATGGATGAATTTCTAGACAGATATCAGGTGCCAAAGTTAAATCAAGATCAGATAAACCATCTAAACAGCCCCATAACCCCAAAGGAAATAGATGCAGTCATTAAAAGTCCCCCTACCAAGAAGAGCCCAGGACCAGATGGTTTTAGTGCAGAATTTGATCAGACCTTTAAAGAAGATATAATAACAATACTCTTTAAACTATTCCACAAAATAGAAACAAAAGGAACACTACCCAATTCTTTCTATGAAGCCACAGTTACACTGATACCTAAAAAAGACCCAAAAAATAAAGAGAACTGCAGACCAATCTCCCTTATGAATACCAATGCAAAAATACCCAATAAAATTATAGCAAACAGAATCCAAGAACATATCAAAATGATCATCTACTATGATCAAGTAGGCTTCATTCTAGGGATGCAGGGATGGTTCAATATATGGAAACCCATCAATGTAATCCAATATATAAACAAATTCAAAGAACCACATGATCATTCCATTAGATGTGGGAAAAGCCTTTGACAAAATACGACAACCATTCATGTTAAAAGTATTGGAGAGGTCAGGAATTCAAGGTGCACATCTAAATATAATAAAAGCAATATACAGCAAACTAACATCAAACCAAATGGGAAGAAACTCAAAGCAATCCCATTAAAATCAGGGACTAGACAAGGCTGTCCGCTCTCTCCCTACCTATTCAATATAGTACTCCAAGTTCTAGCCAGAGCAATTAGTCAACAAAAAGAGATCAAAGGGATACAAATTGGGGAAGAGGAAGTCAAGTTATTACTATTTGCAGATAATATGATAGTATACATAGGTGACCCCAAAAATTCTACAACAGAGCTCCTAAACCTGATAAACAACTTCAGCAAAGTGGCTGGATATAAAATTAACTCAAACAAATCAGTAGCCTTCCTCTACTCAAAGAATAAACTGGCTGAGAAAGAAATTAGGGAAATGACACCCTTCACAATAATATAAAATACCAAAGAATATAAAGAATATAAAATATCATGGTGTGATTCTAACCAAGCAAGTGAAAGATCTGTATGACAAGAACTTCAAGTTTCTGAAGAAAGAAATCGAAGATCTCAGAAGATGGAAAGATCTCCCATGCTTATGGATTGACAGGATTAATATAGGAAAAATGTCCATCTTGCCAAAAGTAATCTACAGATTCAATGCAATCACCATCAAAATTCCAACTCAATTCTTCATAGATGTAGAAAGAGCAATACTCAAATTCATTTGGAATAACAAAAAACTAGGATAGCAAAAACTATTCTCAAAAATAAAAATACTTCTGGGGGAATCACCATCCCTGACCTCAAGCTATATTATAGAGCAATAGTGATAAAAACTGTATGGTATTGGTAAAGAGACAGGCAAGTAGATCAATGGAATAGAATTGAAGACCCAGAAATGAACTCACATATCTATGGTCACTTGATCTTTGACAAAGAAGCTAAAACCATTCAGTGGAAAAAGGACAACATTTTCAACAAATGGTGCTGGTTCAATTGGCTATCTGCATGTAGAATAATGCAAATTGATCCATACCTATCTCCTTGCACAAAGCTCAAGTCCAAGTGGATCAAGGACCTTCACATAAAACCAGATACACTGAATCTAAGAGAAGAGAAAGTGAGAAAGAGCCTCAAATACTTGGGCACAGGGGAAAAGTTCCTGAACAGAACACCAATGGCTTATGCTTTAAGATCAACAATCAACAAATGGGACCTCATAAAATTGAAAAGCTTCTGTAAAGCAAATGACACTATCAATAGGACAAAACGGCAACCCACAGACTGGGAAAAGATATTTACCAACCCTACATCTGATAGAGGACTAATATCCAAAATATACAAAGAACTCAAGAAGTTAGACTCCAGAGAACCAAGTAACCCTACTAAAAAGTGGGGTACAGAGCTAAATAGAGAATTCTCAACCGAGGAATCTCAAATGGCTGAGAAACACTTAGAGAAATGTTCAACATCCTTAGTCATCAGGGAAATGCAAATCAAAACGACCCTGAGATTCCACCTCACACCAGTCAGAATGGCTAAGACCAAAAATGCAGGTGACAGAAGATGTTGACAAGGATATGGAGAAAGAGAAAGACTCCTCCACTGTTGGTGGGATTGCAAGCTGGTACAACCACTCTGGAAATTAGTCTTGTGGTTCTTCAGAAAATTGGACATAGTATTACCTGAGAACACATCTATACCACTCCTGGGCATATAACCAGAAGATGCTTCACTATGTGTATAACAGCCTTATTTATAATAGCCTGAAGCTGGAAAGAACCCAGATGTCCCTCAATGAAAGAATGAATACAGAAAATGTGGTACATATATACAATGAAGCGATTAAAAAACAGCAGCGATTTAAAAAAAAAAATGGCTTCATGAAATTCGCAGGCATATGAACGCTGGGCCTGAGCATTGAGCAGGTCTCAGGCAGCAGCTCTGTACCCAACCTCAGAAAACCGAGAGAAAGAGGGCCTCCCAGGAGCTTTAACTCAGGCAGCATTTCAGGTAAGAAAACAGCAATACTTGCCCCAAACAGGGGGTAACTGGGACCCACTAGGACCCAGGAATTCACTCCTGGCCCGGAGCGCGGGCTCCTTCCAGTCTGGGCCTGAGCACTCAGCAGATCCTGGGAGTCAGCTCTGCACCCAATCTCTCAGAACCCAGAGGAAGCAGGGCTCCCAGGAGCTCTAACTCAAGCAGTATCCTAGGCAAGGAGGTGGCAACACTTGCCCCAAACAGGGAGTAACTGGGACCCACTGGGACCCAGGAATTTACTCCTGGCCCAGAGCACGGGCCCCTTCCAGTTTCCACCTGAGCACTGAGCAGATCTTGGGCCTCAGCTCTAACCCCAGGAACAAAACCCACCCCAAACAGTTCTGACACAACCTAGATAATAGGAAAGACAGGCTCCAGTCAGAGACAGCACAGATAGCACAAAGGTGATCCAGATGGTGAAAGGCAAGTGCAAGAACATAAACATCAGCAACCCAAGGTACTTGCCATCATCAGAACCTAGTTCTCCCACATTAGAAAGTCCTGAACTCCCATATCACCAGGAAAGCAAGAACCAGATCTAAAATCACTTCTAATGATGATGATCGAGGACTTTAAGAAGGACATAAATAACACTATCAAAAAACTTGAGGAGAACACAGGTAAACAGGAAGAAGCCCTTAAAGAAACACAAAAATCCCTTAAAGAATTACAAGAGAACACAAACAAACAGGTGAAGGAATTGAACAAAACCATCCAGGACATAAAAATGGAAGTAGAAACAATAAAGAAATCACAAAGGAAGACTACATTGGAGATAGAAAACCTAAGAAAGAAATCAGGAGTCATAGACACAAGCATCGACGACAGAATACAAGAGATAGAAGAAAGAATCTCAGGTGCAGAAGATACCATAGAAAATATTGACACAACTGTCAAAGAAAACACAAAATGCAAAAAGTTTTTAACACAAAACATCCAGGAAATCCAGGACACAATGAGAAGACCAAACCTAAGGATAATAGGTATAGAAGAGAGAGTGAAGATTCCCAACTTAAAGGGCCAATAAATACCTTCAACAAAATTATAGAAGAAAACTTCCCTAACCTAAGGAATGAGATACCCATAATCATACAAGAAGCCTACAGAACACCAAATAGACTAGATCAAAAAAGAAATACCTCCTGTCACATAATAATCAAGACACAAAATGCACAAAACAAAGAAAGAATTGTAAAAGCAGTAAGGGAAAAAGGCCAAGTAACACATAAAGGCAAACCTATCAGAATTACACCTGACTTCTCACCAGATACTATAAAAGCCAGAAGATCCTGGACAAATGTCATACAGACCCTAAGAGAACATAAATGCCAGCCCAGGCTACTATACCCAGCAAAACTGTCAATTACCATAGACGGAGAAACCAAGATAGTCCATGACAAAACCGAGTTTACACAGTATCTTTCCACAAATCCAGCACTACAAAGGATAATAGCATGAAAGCTCCAATACAAGGAGGGCAATCATACCCTAGAAAGAGCAAGAAAATAATCTTCTTCCATCAAACCCAAAAGAAGATAACCACACAAATGATGTCTCCACTATTAGCAAAAATGACAGGAAGCAACAACACCCTCTCCTTAATATCTCTTAACATCAGTGGACTCAATTCCTCAATAAAAAGGCATAGGCTAATGGACTGGATAAGCAAACAGAACCCAGCTTTTTGCTGCTTACAGGAAACCCACCTCAGCGACAAAGACTGACACTATCTTAGACTCAGATGTTGGCAAGGATGTGGAGAAAGAGGAACACTCCTCCACTGTTGGTGGAATTGTAAACTGGTACAACCACTATGGAAAGTAGTCTGGTGGTTTTTCAGAAAATTGAACATAGTGTTACCTGAGGACCCAGCTATACCACTCCTGGGCATATACCCAAAAGATGTTTCAACATATAACAGGGACACATGCTCCACTATGTTCATAGCAGCCTTATTTATAATAGCCAGAAGTTGGAAAGAACCCAGATGCCCTTCAACAGAAGAATGGATGCAGAAAATGTGGTACATTTATACAATGGAGTACTACTCAGCTATTAAAAACAATGAGTTCATGAAATTCTTAGGCAAATGGATGGAGCTGGAAAATATCATTTTGAGTGAGGTGACCCAATCTCAAAAGAACATACATGGTATGCACTCACTGATAAGTGGATATTAGCCCAAAAGTTCACAATACCTAAGACACAACGTATAGACCACATGAAACTCAAGAAGAAGAAGGAAGACCAAAGTGTGGGTGCTTTGGTCCTTTCTAGAAAGAGTATCGAAAGTTTCAACTAGAGCTCCCAAAGTCTAAACCTCCAGCCAGAGAGCACAAAGGGAGGCACTCATGGCTCCATCTGTATAGGTAATTGAGGGTGGCCTTGTCAGACATCAGTGGAAGTGGAGGGCCATGGTGCCCAAAAGTTTGGATCCCCTAGTGTAGGGGAATTTGAGAGCAGGGAGATGGGACTGGGAGGATGTTTGGAACACACCCTCATAAAAATAGGAGGAGGGGGTATGGGATAAGGGGTTTGGGGGGAGAATTGGAGAGGAGATAACATTGAAAGGTAAATACGTAAAATATCCAATAAAAAAAACCAGATAAAGGGTCTAAAAAGAAAAGAGAGAGAGAGTTTACTTATTTCAAATTATTTTCAAAAGTTTCTACGAGATGCTAATTGGCTAAGATCTTATTTTAAGCTCTCCACAAAAGAATTTAAGTCTCTGTTTAATATTCTCAAGAGAGATGTAAATCCTAATTTTCCTCAACAATTAATTGACAAAAGAGAAGTAATCTCACAAAAAGTAGAAGAAGCTATTACTAATCGATATATTATATAGTCTAATTAGTTGTCGGCTGTGCTATAACAGTCCTTTGATAAAAGATTATTAATATAGATTTATATTTCTTTAAATAGGGTCTTCATGACTCTCTGAGTGTGGAAGGAGCGACTGTTGGCACTTCTGCCCTGATTTTACAAGAACTCTGAAAAATTGGCTTTAGAAACAAAAGAGGGGGAATGGTACTCCCACACACACACAGAAGGAGTTCCCCTGAAATACTCTCCATCATGCCTTGTTTACTTTTCACTCTCTAAAACTGAAAGCTCATGGCAAATCTGCTGCTGACTGCCTCTGGCACCACCGAGACCAACA
>NW_021611739.1:0-2048 GCF_004785775.1 Grammomys surdaster | reverse complement strand
AAAGAACAAGATGCCCATAAACATACAAGAAGCCTACAGAACACCAACTAGACTAGACCAGAAAAGAAATACCTCCCGTCACATAATAATCAAAACATCAGATGCACAAAACAAAGAAAAAATACTAAAAGCAGTAAGGGAAAAAGGTCAAGTAACATATAAAGGCAGACCTATAAGAATTACACCAGACTTCTCACCAGAGACTATAAAAGCCAGAAGAGCCTGGACTGACATCATACAGACACTAAGAGAACACAATTGCCAGCCCAGATTACTATACCCAGCAAAACTCTCAATCACTATAGATGGTGAAACCAAGATATTCCATGACAAAACCAAATTTGCACAATATCTTCCCACAAACCCAGCACTTCAAAGGATAATTGATGGAAAATGCCAACACAAGGAGGGAAACTACAACCTAGGAAAAGCAAGTAAGTAATCTTCCAACAACCCCCAAAAAAGATACAAACATAACTTTACCTCTAATAAAAAAAAATAACAGGAAGCAACAATCATTTTTCCTTAATATCTCTTAACATCAATGGTCTCAATTCCCCAATAAAAAGACGCAGACTATCAGACTGGATACACAAACAAGACCCAGAATTTTGCTGCATATAAGAAACGCACCTCAGTGACAAAGACAGACACTACCTCAGAATAAAAGGGTGCAAAACAATTTTTCAAGCCAATGGTCCCAAGAAACAAGCTGGAGTAGCCATTCTAATATCAAATAAAATCGACTTTCATCCAAAATTAATCAAAAAAGATAAGGAAGGACACTTCATACTCATCAAAGGAAAAATCTACCAAGGTGAACTCTCAATTCTGAACATCTATGCTCCAAATGCAAGGGCACCTACATACATAAAAGAAACTTTACTAAAGCTCAAAACACACATTACACCTCACACAATAATAGTGGGGGATTTCAACACCCCACTGTCAGCAATGGACAGATCATGGAAACAGAAACTAAACAGAGACACTTTGAAATTAACAGAAGTTATGAACCAAATGGACTTAACAGACATCTATAGAACATTTCATCCTAAAACAAAAGAATATACCTTTTTCTCAGCACCTCATGGTACCTTCTCCAAAATAGACCATATAATTGGTCACAAAACAAGCCTCTACAGATACAAAAAGATTGAAATAATCCCTTGCATCTTATCAGATCACCACGGACTAAGACTGGTCTTTAATAATGACAAAAACAATGGAAAACCCAAGTACACATGGAAACTGAACAACTCTCTACTCAATGATGACTTGGTCAAGGAAGAAATAAAGAAAGAAATAAAAGACTTTTTAGAATTCAATGAAAATGAGGACACATCATACCAAAACTTGTGGGACTCCATGAAGGCAGTGCTAAGAGGAAAGCTCATAGCTCTAAGTGCCTACAAAAAGAAACTGGAAAGAGCACACACTAACAAGTTGACTGCACAACTAAAAGCTCTAGAACAAAAAGAAGCAAATACACCCAGGAGGAGTAGAAGGCAGGAAATAATCAAACTCAGGGCTGAAATCAACCAAATAGAAACAGAAAGAACAATACAAAATATCAATAAAACCAGGAGTTGGTTCTTTGAGAAAATCAACAAGATAGATAAACCGTTAGCCAGATTAACCAGAGGGCACAGAGACAGTATCCAAATTAATAAAATCAGAACTGAAAAGGGAGACATAACAACAGAAACTGAAGAAATTCAAAAAATCATCAGATCCTACTACAAAGGCCTATACTCAACAAAACTGGAAAACCTGGATGAAATGGACAATTTCCTAGACAGATACCAGGTACCGAAGTTAAACCAGGAGCAGATAAACCATCTAAATAGTCCCATAACCCCTCAGGAAATAGCAGCAGTCATCAAAAGCCTCCCCACTAAAAAAAGCCCAGGACCAGATGGTTTTAGTGCTGAATTCTATCAGACCTTCAAGGAAGACCTAATACCAATTCTCTTCAAACTATTCCACAAAATAGAGACAGAAGGAACACTACCCAATTCGTTCTATGAAGCTACAATTACACTCAT
>NW_021611738.1:0-4739 GCF_004785775.1 Grammomys surdaster | reverse complement strand
TTACACAATGGAGTATTACTCAGCTATTAAAAACAATGAATTTGAGAGGTTCCTAGGTAAATGGATGGAACTAGAAATTATCATACTGAGTGAGGTAAGCCAATCACAAAAGAACACACATGGTATTCACTCACTGATTATTGGATATTAGCCCAGAACCTTAAAATGCCCAAGATGCAACTCACAGGCCACATGAAGTCCATAAAGAATGAAGACCAAGTGGGGGTGATTCGGTCCTTCTTAGAAGGAGCAACAAAATACTCAAGGGAGCAAATATGGAGACAAAGCGAGGGACAAAAACTGAAGGAGGGGCCGTCTGAAGACCTTTCCACCTGAGTATCCATCCCATGTGCAGTCACCAAAGGTAGATGCTGATGTGGAAGTCAGGAAGTGCATGCTGATAAGAGCCTGATATGGATGTCTCCTCAGAGGTCTTCAAGAGTCTGACATATTCAGAGGCAGATGCTCACAACTAGCCATTGAAGTGATCATGGGGTTCTCAATGGAGGAGTTAGAGTGAAGACTGAAGGAGCTGAAAGGATTTGTGGCCCCATGAGGAGAGCAACAATACCAACCAACCACAGCTCCCAGGGTCTAAACCACCAGCCTGGGAGCACTTATGGAGGGATCCAGGGCCTTAGCTGAATATATAAGAGTGGAGGGCCCTGCTGGGCACAGGTGGAAGATGAGATCCTTGACCTCATGAGGGCTGGACGCCCCAGGGGGTGGGAGTTTTGAGGGTGGGGAGTTGGGAGTGGGGGGGTAGATAGAGGTTACATCCACAAAGAAGAAGGAGGAGGTGTGAGGGGATTGGGGGTTCCTGGGTGGGTGGGGGATGGGGTAAGGGGACAACATATGAAATGTAAATAAAACATCCAATAAAAAAATTAAAAAAAAACAAAAAAAGAAAAGTTAAAAGAAAAAAAAAATACAAGTGTGGTTATGAACAGCTATTAAATGAACTATAGGTAGTTCAAGATATCTTTCCTTAACTTTTTAACTCTTCATAAATATGCATGAATAGCTCAGAATTAGGCACAATTAGAAGCTGGAAAGCTACAGAGAACCCCCATACTTTGCTCTCTATTATCATTTTCAATAGACATTTCCTATTTCCCTCTAGATAAGCAATTGTTTTCCTTTACTAGTTGATGTTCAGTATTACTACCTCATATTCTTCTAGCCCTGAATTTTGTAATTGAGCTATATGAATTAAAACAATACCATCTCCATTATTTTATTGATTAAATGGCTTTCATATAACAAAATACAATATTTAAAATATAGCCCTTGCAAAGTTTTGACTTTTCCATGCACTCATGCATTTATCACAACAATCAGGTATCAAACATATTAACATTGGCCAACTACTCCTGGGCCTGTTCGATGCTCAGGAATAGAGTTGATTGCCAGAGCCATCAGGGAGAAGCTAAAAACTAGCAGATGATCTTCTTCAGATTGTTCTACCATGGACTGTTAATGTTAGTTTCAGATTTGCTTCTTTAGGAAAAGACAGGATAGCTCATCTGAGGAAAAGATTCTTGCTATTAATATGCTTTTCCTCTTATTATTAAATATATCTAACAATCACTAGGTATTAGCCCATCCTTTAGAGCAGATTTCTGAAGAACACCAAAAATGGACTCTCTTGTAGTGTAGCTATATAGACAAATAGATGATTTCTTAATTATTAATGATGATTCTATACAATTTTAAAAATTGTATTATTAATTCTTAGTTTTTTATAATAGTACTATTATGTCCTTTTTGATGTTAAAATTGAAAACTGAATTGAAAAGTCTGCCAATATTCAAGTATCTTCTGAGATAGTAGGCAGGCATCTAAAACTTAGAGCACATTCTAAGAAGCTGTAAAACAATTAAACACAGCTCATAAAAAGAGAACTAACAATTTACTGTAGGTGCAAGGACAGATGATAAAACATTGACTGGGTATATCTATATAAAACTTAACTAATACAATAGTTACAAAATTATAGTTTTTAACTTTCAATGAACCTGTTGAGCTTGTGACAGATAATGAATGTTTAGCCAGATAAATACTCTGAATGGATATACATGTAAGCTTTCTCTATTGTAAACTTCTTATTCATTTTATGATTTAAATTTATGTGTAAACTTGCAGTGAACTTTTTACCATATGATCACATATTCTGAAAGATGTACAAGTGCTGAGGGAGGAGATAGATAGACAGATAGATAGATAGATAGATAGATAGATAGATAGATAGAAGATGAGAGAGAAAGAGAAGTCTTTTTAAATAGAGTTGAAGAACTTTAGAAAGAGAAGGAGCTTTTTAAAGAGCTTTCTTAAGAAATGTTCATTATAAACTTTTTAGGGAAAAATTTTAGATAGAACTTAGAAATAAAGATTAAAATAAATTTTCAAACTTTGTCTTTTTTCTTCCTGAAACTCCAACTAGCAGGCTGGGAGTTAGAGCTATGCAGTTCCTGAAAAGATAGAAGAAAGGCTTCTTTGCTTAATCATGAGGTGCTAAACACCAGTCTCTGGTCTCAGGAGAACTCAGAAAGGCAGGTCAGCTACAGGAGCAAAGTGACTTAAACTTAAGATAGGTAAACATTTAATTATTATACAGCAACCCTAAATATCTCTCAAGACCAGGGCTTGCCCCTACTGATACTATTCCTAGACCCCCTTTGTTACCTCAAAAGAGAACCAAAATGAAGAAAGAAGAACTGTCAGGGCTGGATCCTGGCAGTTGATGTACCTAGTAAGATTTAATTGGGAAAACTTATTCTTCCTCAGTCAGATCTGATCAATTACAAATAGCTTCCTTTATTTTTATTCTTTAATATTTTTTACATTCTAGTCTTTATCCCGTTCCTTGTCCACTCTCTGACTGTTGCATATCCCATACTTCCCTGACCCTCAGCTCCAAGGGGATATCCCCACCCCCATCCCACTAAACCTTCCCACAGCCCGGGGCCCAAGACTCATGAGGATTAGGTCCATCTTTTCTCACTGAGTCAAGACCAGGCAGTCCTATGCTGTATATATTTTGGGGGTCTTATATAAGTTGGTGTATTTTACCTGGTTAGTAGCTCCCTGTCTGAGAGATCTCAGAGGTCCATGTTAGTTGAGACTGCTGGTCTTCCCAAAGGGTTACTCTCCTCCTCAATTTCTTCCAGCTTTTCCTTAATTCAAACAGGGTTCACCAGTTTCTGTCCATAAGTTGGCTGTAAGTATCTTCGTCTGACACTTTCAATTGCTTGGTGGGCTTTTCGGACGGCAGTCATGCTGGGTTACTGTTTGTAAGCATACTATAATATCAGCACTAATGTTAGGCTTTGGGGCCTCCCCTGGATCTGGATCCCAATTTGGGCCTGTCACTGGACCTCTTTTTCCTCAGACTCTTCTCAAGTTTTGATCCTGCATTTCTTTCAGACAGGAACAATTCTGGGTCAGAGTTTTTGACTTTGGGATGGCAACCCCATCCCTCCACTTGATTTCTTGTCTTTCTACTGAAGGTAGACTCTACAGGTTTTCTCTTCCCACCATAGGGCATTACAACAATCAGAATGGCTAATGGTTAATCTAAGGTTCCTCCCTTTCAGTCCTGAGAGTCTCTCACCTCCCAGGTCTCTGGTACATTCTGGGGTGTACCTCCACCTCCTACCTCCTTAAGTGGCCTGTTTCCATTCTTTCTGCTAGCCCTCAGGCTTCAGTCCCATTCCCCTATCCAAAACCTAATCAGATTCAATGTCTTCTCCTCCCTGTCCCCTTTCCCTCCCAGATTCTTCCCTCTTCCCCTTCCCTGTGATTGCTTTCTTCTCTCTCCCAAGTGGGATTAAGCCATCATAATTTGGGACCTTTGGCTTCTTAATATTTTTGAGTTCTGTGGATTGTATCCTGGGCATTTTGTACTATTTTGGCTAATATTACTTATTAGCAAGTACATAAGAGTTAAAATGTATAAAGAACTCAAGAAGCTAACTACCAAGAAACCAATCAACCCAATCACAAAATGGGGTATAGAACTAAACAGAGAATTCAAAACAGAGGAATCTCAAATGCCTGAGAAACACTTAAAGAAATATTCAAAGTCCAGACTGATCAAGGAAGTGCAAATCAAAACAACCTTCAGATTCCATGTTACAACAATCAGAATGGCTAATGTCAAAAACTCAGGTGACAGCACATGTTGGTAAGGGTGTAGAGTAAGCTAAACACTCTTTCATAGTTGGTGGTAGTGTAAACTGGTACAACTACTCTGGGAATCAATCTGGAAGTTCCTTGGAAGATTGGAAATAGGTCTATCTGAAGACCCAGCTATACCACTCTTGGGCATATACCCAAAAGGTGTTCCACCATGTCACTAGGGTATATGTTCCAGTATGTTCATAGCTGCCTTATTTGTGATAGCCAGAAGCTGGAACAACCCAGATGTGCCACAACAGAAGAATCAATACAGAAAATGTGGTTCAATTATACAATGGAATAGTACTCAGCTATTAAAAATGAACAAAATGACTTTTGAAGGCAAATGGATGGAACTAGAAAATATCATCCTGAGTAAGGTAACTAAGGTAACTAAGACTCAAAAGGATATGCATAGTATGTATTCACAAATATCTTCTTGATTAGGTATGGGACTCTATGTGTACTTCCCCTTCTCAATGCTGAAGCGCTGTCTGTCTTGAACCTATTTATTTTGCTAGTATCTTTGAATATATATATATATACATATATACATACAT
>NW_021611737.1:0-2002 GCF_004785775.1 Grammomys surdaster | reverse complement strand
TACATGTGCACCTCCTGTCTCTGGCCTTTGTAGGCTCCTGTTCACACGGACAACCTCACACTGGGGACATCTGTAGGCACATGCACTCATGCTAAATGCATACCTCAGCTCTCTGTACCCACATGCCCACTGTACAGTACATATCTGTCTTCTGCAGGTATTTTTACTCACATAACCCACTGCACACATGTGTCCTCAGCAGACAACCTTAGTCAAATACCCATACTGCTGGTCTCAGTATGACCTTATACTCACACTGCAACCCCCGCTTATTACATACAAAGGCACCTGCAAGCACATGCCCACTGCATCCCTGACATCTGTAGGCATCTAGATTCACATCACCAATGCACACATGGACTCTGAAAGGCACCTGAGCAAACACAGCCACTAACCACCCTGGATGCTCCCTGCATCCCTGGCATCTCAGTCATCTGCATTTACATTGATACCATATGTTTGTCCTATGAAAGGTTCCTGGGCACACACGGCCACTGACCACTCTGCATGCTCACTGCATACCTGGCATCTCAGTCATCTGCATTTACACTGATACCATATGTTTGTCCTATGAAAGGATCCTGGAGGGCACACACGGCCACTGACCACCCGGGACTCCAAATGAACCAACACTCACAGGAACACTGCCTCACTCTGACCTCTGCATATTCCTGCATTCACATGCCCACTCTGTCCACCTGTCTTCTGCAGGCACCTGCACTAACATGCCCATGTGTACCCTATCCTGTGCAGGAACACACACTCATATAGCCATCACCTTCCCTGGTCCCTGCACACACCTACCCTCATGTGCACACTGCCCCACACTCTGTGTATCTGCACTACCACGTCCAATGAACTCCTATTCTCTGCAGGCACATGTACTCAAAGGCTCACTGACACTCTGTGGGCTGTACAGACACATGCCTCATCCTCACCTCTGATCTCTGCACTCACCTGCCCAACTCGACATCTGCACTCTGCACTCAGATGACCACTGCACACATCTGCTCTCTTCACTAAGCTGCCCACCTAACAAATCAGCTCTCCACAATGAAAGCTTGTACTCACATGCCCACTGTACACATCTGTTCTCTGCACTCACATGCCCACTGTACACATCTGTTCTCTGCACTCACATGCCCACTGGACACATCTGTTCTCTGCACTCACATGCTCACTGCACACATCTGCTCTCTGCACTCACATGCTCACTGCACATATCTGCTCTCTGCACTCACATGCTCACTGCACACCTCTGTTCTCTGCACTCATATGCTCACTGCACACACATGCTCTGTGCACTCACATGCTCACTGCACACATCGGTTCGATCTTTCTGCAAATCTGGCACATGTACTTATATAACCACTGTCCAACTGTCATCTGCAGGTATATGAACTCAGAAGTTGAAATTCCTCTTAGCGCTCAGCAGGGTCCTACATGCCAGTGCCCACTGCATCCTCAGCATCTACAAGAACCAGCAGCCACAGGCCCACTGCTGCACTCTGATCTCTGAGAGTACTTGGACTCAAATGACCATTGCCCTCTTCTGGACTCAGCAGGAACTGTACTTACATGTCCACCTCCTGTTTCTGGCCTTTGTAGGCTCCTGTTCACACAGCCAATCTCACACTGGGGACATCTGCAGGACCCCGCACTCATCCCAAATGCATACCTCAGCTCTCTGCACTCACATGCCCACTGTACATATCTGTCCTCTGCAGGTATTCGTACTCACATAACCCACTACACCCATGTGTCCTCAGCAGACAACCATAGTCAAATGCCCAAACTGCTGGTCTCAGTATGGCCTTACACTCACACTGCAACCCCTGCTTATCACATACAAAGGCACCTGCAAGCACATGTCCGCTGCATCCATGACATCTGCAGGCATCTGGATTCACATCACAAATGCACACATGGACTCTGAAAGGCACCTGAGCAAACACGGCCACTAACCACCCTGCATGCTCACTGCATCCCTGGCAGCTCAGTC
>NW_021611736.1:0-1461 GCF_004785775.1 Grammomys surdaster | reverse complement strand
AGGCAAAACAAATCAGCTTTTCAACTAGTGAGACTTTTGCATGTATGTGAGTCTAGGGTTTAATTATCATTTTCTTTTTATTTTGCTGGTGGATAATAGTAACATATTCATCTAGACTCAGGGACTCCTCCTTAGGGCTTTGGGGCCCAGGCTATTGGTCTTATTTGCAAGAGACTTGTAGATAATTGCTTATAGTTAATTGCTCCAGTTAACTGGGGAGAGCAACCTGACCCCTGAGATAGGATCTCTTTTCTTTCACCAAAGGCAGAATATGTTCTAGTCCTACTGCAGCTGACATACAAAGGCAAGTAAGACAACTCCTAGGGCTCTGGAAAGGAGAACTTAAAAAATTTGTATTGAGACATCATTGCAGAGCTTGCTGTGTGCAAGGCATGATTCCAAGAGCTTTATGACATTAATATTCATAAGTCCTCACAGAGAAAGTCCTCTCATTGCACCTGATTTAAATGAGGCAGCAGAGCATGGGGAAGCTAAGGAATTTTCCAAAGGCCATACAGCTCATGGGAGACATAAATACAATTTGAACTCAGACAGCCTATCTTATCTTTGGAGTCTTTGTGTGCTGCTACTGCTATGCTACCTTCTTTCTAGAAGCAAGCAGAGTGAATGTCCCTGCCTATACTGAACTGGAGAAGTTGTAGGACTCTCATTTCATTTTCCTATTATCTAAGTCTATGAGTCATTTGCAGCAACCCGCAGTGAAATCCCAGTGGACTAGGCAGATTTTAATTTGACACAAGTGTACTCTATGTCTCCCTACAATCTCTCCTTACACTTGGCAAGTGCTGTATTATTCATGGCACTACACATAATTTTCGAAATTCAAAGGTACTGGTGAGTTTGCATATAACCCCATATTCTGCTATTCTGGGCCATTTGTGATAAACTCAGGACCAACATTAGTTATTCTAAATGACAGATCTTCATTTTGTGGCTTGGGGAGTCAGATAAAATGGAAAGAGAAGGAGTCAGAGGTCTAGGATAATACTCAGACTTCGATGTACTTATGAATCTCTCAGTGATTCTGTTGAAATGTACATGCTCTATTGATTGATGTTGGTTTTATGTACTGCAGAAGAGAGAAATTTACCAAGATGCCAAGCCTTCATTTTCTGAAGGATCCTTCTTGGGAAAGACTGACACCCAGCTGGCTCAGTCTACTTACTTTATTCAGACATTATACAAAGTTAATTGGGGCTGAGAAAGGTTCCAATGACCAACGTCATCTTGCCCTTGCTGCCTGTGAGAGAAGACAACCCATACAAATCTCAGTCCCTTTTGACCATGGCTACCCATAATCCAAAGTAAGAACTCCAGGTTTGCCAGGAGTGTTTTAGCACCAAGGTTGGTGCAGCTGTAAATTCTCATGTAACACCAATAGCAGATTCTCTACAGAGACAACATTTCTTCAAGATTCAAAGTCTCAAGAACAATTCTTAG
>NW_021611735.1:0-2906 GCF_004785775.1 Grammomys surdaster | reverse complement strand
TTCCAATTGTGCCCTAGGGTAGGAGTGCCTGGGTCTTTTGTGGGAAGAACCAGACCCTCTCTGGGAGCTAATGAATTTTCTTCTAGATGCCTTCTGGAAATCCTGAGGACATTTGAGCGGGCTTATCAGGTGACCTACAGTCAGAGCTCCAAAATTGCCACCCTGACAAAACAAGTTGGCATCGGGTATGTGGCTGTGTGTAGGGGACATGGAGAGGTGTGTTAACATGGCAGGACTGAGATGGGCCACATGTTGGAAGGTCTTGGTTGTTTACTCCTGTGTTCCTCGGCCACCTCTTTTCATGGTGATCATGGCCAGGCTTCTGGCTCATTCTCAGCCTGGAGAAGAAAGGCCGTGTGCACTTGGTTTGCTGGCAGACCCTCGGTATCATCACCATTATGGACGGAGTAGAGTGCATCCACACGTTTGGTGCTGGTGAGCCCTGAGTCCTGATGTCCTCCTGATGCCAAGTACCCCAGCCACTCGGGTCACTATTAAAACATTTTCCTCAGGCCTCTGAGTTCCCCAGTGTCCTTCTTTCCTACATAAGTAGGCACTTCCATCAAACATTTCTTTCATTTGAAGCATCAAATTCCACGTGGGTCCTTGATCTCTCGGTTCCCATTCCAGTGCTTATAATAGTCTCTCTCATAGAGTATCACACCCCATATCCCACGTTCTGACATCGCCACAGCCTTAAAGTCTAGAGCCTTCCTTTCTTCTAAAGTCCACCATTCTTTTCTCTCTGATCTTAAATTTCCCAGATTTCCAAGATATCCGTGGCTTTCTTATCGGTGACCACAGTGACATGTTTAACCAGAAGGATGAGCTCACCAACCAGGTTGGAAGAGGATAGGACACGGGAAGTTGTAAAATTCACGAGTGTGCAGATGGCAGTGGGGGAGTGGGGCCTGGTGGTGGGGGAACATGAGGGGATCATCAGTCCCAAGAAGGGGCTGGTCAGAGGACATGGAGATCTGAAGCAGTGGAGGATGGAAGGCTCTGGGTTTTCCTGGCTTTAGTCCACTCACCTGCTACATCACCTTTGGCAAAATGCTACCATTTAGAATCCTGACTCTTTTCAACTGAAACCAAAAGGGCTGTATTAGATGTCCCCTAAGGTCCCCTTCAGTCTTCAAGTCTCTACTCTTGAGTGTCCTGATGGAAGGAACTCTCTTGTCTTTTTCTGTCCCAGGATCCCCCTTCTCCCAGGATGACTTCCTGACTTCCATCCTGCCATCCCTCAAGGAAATTGACACCATGGTCTCCATTTTTACCCTGGATGGTGAGCAGGAGGATGGGAATGGTGGGATGGTTTAGAAGAGCTGCCATTTTTCTGAGTCTCAGGGTGCCTTGTCAGAGGGAGGGTGTCTTAGGGAATCCTATTGTCACGATAAGATACTATGACCAGAAGCAACTTGGGGAAGGAAGGGTTTATTTCATCTTACAGTGTATAAGTCTATAACGGAGGGAAGTTAGGGCAGGAATCGAAGCAGAAGCCATGGGCAAGTGCAACTTAACTGTTATTCCCCAGGGCTTGCCAGTCTGCTTTCTTATGGCACTCAGGACCACCAGCCCAGGGGTGGCACCGCCCACTGTGAACTGGGCCCATCAATCAATCAAGAAAATGCACTACAGGCTTGCCTACAGGCCAGTCTTGTGGGGGCATTTTCTCACTAGAAGTTCCCTTTTGCCAAATGATTATGGCTTGTGTCAAGTTGACATAAAACTATCCAGCACTGAGGGACCAAATGAGTGTTCTATCAGGACCCTGGAATGGCAGGAAGAATCATTTCATAGCCCAGCCTTTTAACTTCAATGTCTCCTATCCCATCCAGATAATCTCACAGAAGTACAGGCCCTGGTTGAAAGGGTGAGGGAGAAGAGCCGGAACATCCAGGCCCTGGTGCACAGCACTGTGGGGCAGTCCTTGCCAGTGAGTGTCCAGCACTGGGGAGAAGACCTAGGCGTAGTACAGCCAGGCCTTCTGGAACAAACTGCTCTGTTCATCTTTCTTCTCAGGACCCTCTAAAGAAACTCTTTCCCTCGCTCATCAGCATCACATGGCCACTTCTTTTCTTCGATTACGAAGGGAGCTACGTTCAGGTAGGCGGGCATGAGAAGGCAATGTTTCCTAAGAAGGAGAGGAGTCTAAAGCCCCCAAAGCCATATGGATGGGGGAAGCCTGAATATTTGTTTAGTCTTCCCCCCTCCCCAAGCTGGGTACATACTCCATTTATCCGGTCTCTAAAGAGAGTTGCCAAGGCAACAGGGCTCGATTCTTTCTAGGAATATACAGAAAGGGCAAGACAGGCCAATGGTTACACACTCAATGTTTTTTTGGGACAGGTTCATTGTTGACATTGAAGTCATTCTCACCACCCAAAAGCTTTTAAGGCACTTTCTTTTTCATGGTACACTATGCTGAACATAACCCAGATATTACCCAGATGGAGTCCTCCCTCAATAGTGTAATTACAATCCGGGAGATGCACTGAGAGGAACCATAGAAATACTGAGCAGTTTGTACGCACTTTGCAGTTGGGTTTGGAGTGCTCACCAGGAACTCTAGGTGTCAGTCCAGCTCGTGTGGCCCAAGAAAGAAAATAAATTTTTAACTCTATACTTTACTGTTCTCACACAGGACCTGCCTGCCCTCCACAGGGCAGAAGCAGGGCCCAGAACGGGTCTGGGGGAGATGCGGTCTTTCATCATTATTCAAACTGCTTCCTTCTGGAAGCTTCTAGACTTAATCAGACAGGAAGCCACCACACTGCCTCACAGAACCTGGAGCTCTTACAGAAATGTCTCTCCACAGTGGGAGCTCCACTCTCCTTTGTCTTTTGTTCTAAATAGTGCTTCAGTGTTCTGTCTCTGCTTCTTAGCATGCTCCCCACATTCACGGT
>NW_021611734.1:0-1117 GCF_004785775.1 Grammomys surdaster | reverse complement strand
AAGAAACAAAACATGCTAACAAATGGTAGTTATGACATACATGTTCTTCACGTGCTCCTGTCTTATGCATCTGATGCTTATTGTATCTTGATTTCAAACAGTGCTGAAGACAAAGGAATCAACAGAGGAATCAATCTTTTAATAAAGGCTTCCTGTGAGAAGGAAGCTGATCTTCTCAATTTCGAGGGTGCCTGGCATTCTTCCTAAATTCTTTCTAAAGGGTCTGATATGGTATCTGGGATAACTAATCTTTCTGGGTGACAGAGTACTTTCAGTTTGATTATCAACATGCTGATAGGAGAGAGCCAATTCTCACAAGTAGTACTAGACTTCACACTCATTGTTATGGTTTATGCTTGTGTATGCACACAGATAGACTGACAGATAAATAGATTAACAGAAACATTGACAAAAATATACATAAACACACACATACACACACAAACACATACACACCATGCACTCTGTGAAGGAGAGTTTAAGAAAAGTAGTAGAATTCCCCTAAGCTCTCAGCAAGACTAATTACTTGACTAAAACTTCAATGATGCACAGAGGTTTGAAGGTTGCTGGCTTAGAGCCAAATTGTAATTTGCTTTGAGTGACATTTTTGGGCCATGAGAAATCATCCTTTGATCATGTCTTCTCTTGATCTAACACACAGTGAGCAAGGAAACATTCTGAGTAAAACCCAACTTTCTACCAACCAGAAGCTAAGATTGACTCAGTATCTGAGGCTTATAGTAGAGGTGTAGTCATTTGGGGATAAATACCTATGTGGTATTTTTACCAATGGATTTAAAAACATTGCCTTATTTCTAACTTTCTCAGTTCTGTTATTATGAAAACCATCAAATGGTTACCATGTTGTAATATTGAACTTGGAGTAATCTAAATCTGTGTTCTCAGACACAGCCACTCATCTTTGACTTCACAATAAACTCTCTTTTATATCGTTGAGGCTAAGCTTGTTTTTGTGTCAACAATTAAAAAATATTAAACAGATTTTAAATTGTGTGATTAAAAAAATCTCTCTACTCACCTCTTCACAGTACATTGGTATATCACTCAATGGGTCCTGAGACATTTTGTAAGAGGGGGGCAAAAAGAAATTAAAATC
>NW_021611733.1:0-1490 GCF_004785775.1 Grammomys surdaster | reverse complement strand
GCATATTCTTCCATTTGGCAATCTCAAATCAATTTTTTAAAAGTGAGTTTTTGCCAGATATTGAGAAGCCATATGTTGTAGAAATGTTATAATCCTGGTCCAGGGTTTCAACCTCGCCTTTACCATTTAGTTCCTGAATAGAAACCCACACAACTTTTATATTTACAGTAAGCCTCACATAGTACACAGGATGGTTGACACATAGCATTGATGCTATCAGAATCTACTTTCCTATTGATAACCTTGAATTATTTATTATTAGATATACTTCATCTGGGCTGTTCTAAACTCCTATTGGCCAGCTCAGAGAGTCACTTTTTATTTTATTTACTTTTTTCAATGGCTCCCCTAACCCACAGCAGCTGCTTCTTTTCCCACCTGCACATTCTTCTTCTCCTGGTTCTCCTGTGATCCCAAGCCCAGGAAACCTAAATGGTACCTGTGTCCCTTCTGACTAGCTATTAGCCTGTTGGCTCTTTATTGACCCATCAGAAATAACATGGGGCAGGATCCCAGGGGCTAGGGGCACAATCCAGGTCTTGGGGGCCTGCACTGTCTGGGGCAGCTCTGCTTATACACTGAAGGTCTAAAAACAGCCATAGGCCTAAAAGTCAGCAACAGGCCTGACATACATGCCTGTTAACACGAAGTCTTGGGTCTCTGTGGAAAAACACTGAAACAGATGCCTAGAAACTATTGTAAACAAGCAGGTTTGGTGGGAAATTGTCAGGCTGAATAGTCATAGACCGTGTAAATAGGTAACCTTGGTGGATAGTACCAACTTAGTAAAGGACAAGTGATTCATAGAGTCATAGTGACATGTCCCCTAAACCTTCATTCAGCTGATACTCTGTTCTGGAAGATATCTGTAATCACCCTGAACACCGATGCTCCTGCATCATCCTCTTCCCCACATCCTGCCTTTTTTGTGTGTATAACCTCTGTGTGAAAATGTAAAAATTGAGATTTGATCAGACTATAGACAGATCGCCATTTTTTGTGTCTGTCCGTCTGATTTTCCCCATCTTCTCTTTCAGGTGACTTCCCTGAAACCCTGTTTAATGCCCTAATGGACAGGACACTGCACTTAGCATTACAATAGATAGTAAAAGACAAAACCTCAACACATACTAGTTTAGGTAAATCACAGACATTTTCTAAGTTAATGAGACAGTAAATAGTTAGAGACAAGCAACATATGCCTATGCAAATTTATTCTGAGAATGTGAGATGGTCTTCAGAAGCATCAGAAACCTGTAGAATATGGCATTGAATGATGTTTTATGAATTTTGGACAATCAGAAAAGACAGCTTTTGGCAAACCCACAGAGTCCTTTGAAGATGATGATGATGATGAGCATTGAAGAACCTCCTTATGGAGTTTACTGTAAATGTGACAAGCTGCCAGTGGACAAGAAACTGCCCTTGCCTCAACTTCTGACCATGTTGTCCAAGCTGTGGACAAGCAGGACACAAAGAAAGTCAACTGC
>NW_021611732.1:0-4400 GCF_004785775.1 Grammomys surdaster | reverse complement strand
TCCATATCTGGCATAACCTGCCCCAAACTTGAACTTTCCAGGCTAGGGGCTGGGCTGACTTCTCATGGAGGCTCTTTCCTATACAATCTAGACATTTGGATCTCCTCTTGCTTTTTTCTTTCCCTTCTCTGTCTGTGCACACACCCTTTCTGTCTTTCTCTTCCCCTCAAGCCACCTCTCCCAAAGTAACTTCCCCAATAAACCTGCATTTAATATAATCTAATATGGATTCAACTGGATTACTTCAAAGGCAAAGGAATAACCTATCACCAGTGAAGAAAAATAGCCTATCATTCAGGAGGGTGAATGATAGATAAAAAACACCAGTTGACAAAATGGTTGGATTACATAAGGAAAGGCAGTTGCAAGACAGACCAACCCCTGGGCTAGAGGGCAATTCTACCTGGCACACCTTGTAACAGGTAGGAATTGAGGAATGTCATGCAGGACTTACAGGCACATCTGCTTTTATTTGGTAGACAGGCACCTCAGCCATTTGTCCCAGAGTTTGGGACTTAGCAGTAAGAAGCAGTGAGTAGGTTCAAATGATTAGTAATTATCTCAAAAATTACTTAAAAATTTGAATAGGTTTTATGGTTCAATATTGTTCAAAGACTAGATATATGTATTAGTGCACACCAAATATTATTCATACCTTTTCTCTCAAGTTGTGCACTTTCAGACAAAAACATAACAATCCTGTTATGCACAGTGACACCAGTTTGTACAGATCTTCTGTGCTGGTTGATCTAGTGTAACTACAGAAATTTGGTTTCTAGAAATAAATTCATTTCCACATCCAGATTCTTGATTGCCCTGGTGTGTGAACTTCCCAAAATGGCCAGTTTGGACTTTTACTGACCATGTAAAATTGATTACCTGTGTACTCATTACTAAAGCCAACTACTGTCAAAACAGGAAAGCTCCCAATTTCTTTCCTCCACAGACTTTCTGTATGGTGACTGCACCAGCTTCAGAGTTTTTCAATGAAACTCAATTGTTACACAGGTCCCTCTTTATTTGTAATTTCCACAAAAAAAAAAAAAAAAACCAACCATGGATGTTAGGGGACACTCATTCACTAATTTCTTTTCCTTCACACTGAACAGTAGGGCCCAGCCTGAAAAGAGATGTATGACTGCCTTGAAGGCATAGTGCAGCAGAGGCAGGATTAGATCTTCGAAGTGTAAGGACCCAGAAAGAGGACCCCAACTCAAGTCCCAATCACCACGCACCCGAGGAGACACGAGAGACAGACATGATGCAAAATAGCAAAAGACAGTTTACTAACAAGGGCACTTGGATCAAAACTCATCCCACGCAGGGAAGAGAATTTCATTGAAGACCCCAGAAAGTTTAGAACTTTTATAGGGGGAGGCACAAGGGGGAAGAGAAAACCAGGAAATTCTGGCGTGGTTACATATAATTGGATATTTCAAACATCAGCACTTTGCTTAAGCAATCATTTTGGCAGGCTGGATGGCCCACTATTTTTGACCATGAAGCCTCAGACATTCTAGGATAAACACCAGGTGGCCCATTACTCACTTGGGCATGTTTAGACTGGTCAAGATATGTCTTTGGTTGTTTCTACATTTCTGGTCACCTCGTCCCTAGAGGGGCTTGATATTTTTATTATGTCTATTCTCAGCAAGCTCAGCAAGCTCTCCTGCAGTCTTTGCCAAGTTGTTCTTAATTTTTACTCTTACAAAAGCAAGCCTTAACTACATATAATGACCAAAGTCTCAGCTATAGAAGACATTGCTCTAAACAGAAACAAATACCAAAGCCTCTGAGCAAAAGGAATGAAATTCTTAATGATGAGGAAACTTTGGAGAATAGAAACAAACAAGAGATTAGAGCAGTGATACATAAAGTAAATGAAATTCAAAAAGCAACACCAGCAATTGACTTCTTAAAAGGATGAATAAATATGAAAAAATACATAGGTATTCTAACTTTGAAAAAGAGCAGGTGTTCCCTAGTAGGGAGAATGGGATTAATAAGACCTTGTCCCTATGTGCAATGTTACTGCTGACAGACAGCACAGCCAATGGTTTGTGTCTCAATTTCTGAGCTGACTTAACTGTATCAGTGAGCATTCCACATATCTCCACAGGGCAGTGTCCTAATTGGTAATTCAATATTAACTGGCTCAAGTTAACATACCCAAATTGCACACCCCTACAATCTGGTCTGTTTTTCTTCACATACATGAACTAATACATGCTGGGAAATTACAAAATCATTCAATCTGCTTGTATCAGCTTTTCATAATAGTGCTCCCCGACAGCTGACCCCCTAAAACTTTAATCTGTGACGTAGCTGTAGCCTGTCCTATTTCACTGTGCAGTGTACACAATAACCTGTTCCTCATGTTCTGGTCTGAAGGCGGAAGCCATGCTTCACATGCAAATCCTTTTCCTGTTGCTTCAGTGGACAGTTCACTACTTGACTCCAATGGGTAATTTAAAAACTCTGTTGTGGTTCAGCCTTTTAACTAAAAAATTCAGGAAGTTCATTCAAGGGGAAATCAAGGTAACTTCCCCGGGGAGCAACAGACTACCAACAAGCTGACCTGAGTCAACATAGCTTTTCTTGGAATCTTTTTTCTAAAAGGCTGAAGATTCAGCTGTCTCAGAATTAATATGCCTTCCCAGGGAGAAATCACTCTGCACACAATTAAAGATTACTTTACTAAAAATTCTCTTTAATCATAGCACGAATTCATCTCTGTCTAATGCTCTTTTAGGATCAAGATTCATGTTATACTTTGAACAATTTAACATGGAATCTGAAGTTGTGATCTAGGACAAGTTAACGTGGAATTGGAAATTTTGATCTAGGACTCGTGCACATGGGTTATGATATTTGGATCTAGGACTAGTTAACATGGAATTAGAAATTTTGGTCTAGGACTAGTTAATATGGAATATGAAATCTGGATTTGGATAAGTTAACACATAATATGAAATTTGGATCGAGGACTAGTCAACATGGAATATGAAATTTGGATCTTGGACGTGTTAACATAGAATAGGAACATTTGATCTAGGACTAGTTAACCTGGAATTGTAAAATGCGAACTAGGATTAGTTAGCATGGAATTGGAAATTTTGATCTAGGACTAGTTAACGTGGAATATGAAAATTTGATCTAGACTGTGCTACATACCCAGTTCCTGTCTCAAAAACTGAAAATAAGAATATTAGCAGACAGTTCAGCATCTCAGTACCAGATGGAGAGGAGCAAAGTGTCCATGAAGCATTTCTTAATGATTCTTTCTTTATTATTTTATGTTCTTTTACTATGTTTAGTTTCCAAAGATTATTTATTTTGTATGTTTTGAAACATAACTTTGAACTAAGGTATTAGAACTAGGATCCTGTTTTATGGCTATTATTTAGTATGTGTTAATAAAAATTTTATGGTACTAAAGGTTATGAATCGAAAAGTTGAATGAAATATCGTCGTATTATTTGATTCTTAAAACACTCAATATTGAGATATTTAATACATAAAAGGAGTTTCACATAATAAAAAAATTAAGGGATTATTGATGTCATATACTGTTCAAGGCATTTTAAAATTTTTTTCTGTGGTATTAGAGCATCAAGAGTATTGTTTATCAGCCTTACTCTCTAGGAATGTAATCCATTTCATGCATGGCTTTCAGAGAAAAAAAAAAGTTCTTTATGGATTTTCAGAAATATAAAATTACCACATCAGAGTGACATACATTTATGATCTGAAATTTTATTCAACTCTAAAGATCATTAATTTCCCAAGCTTATATCAGGAATGCTAGCATTTGCACAGTAATTTAGCATTTCTTGTAGTACAATGTTTACTGCAATTGAATAGAAAATTTGATGCGTAGAATAGTGTTGGTTTGAATATGCTTGATCCAAAGAACAGCACTATTAGGAGTTATGGCCTTGTTGGAGTAGGTGTGGCCAGTTCGAGGAAGTGTGTCACTGTGGCACTGGGAAAATGAGACCATTTTCCTAACCACCAGGGAGCCAGTCTTCTCCTAGTGGCCTTCAGATGAAGAGAGAGGGCTCTTAGTTTCGGCACCACTCATACCTGGATGCTGCCATGCTCTCACCTTAATGATAATGGTCTGAAACTCCTATAAGCCATCCCCAAGCTAAACTTTTTTTTATAGTTGTTACCGGGGTCATGGTGCTTTTTTTCAGCAGTAAAACTCTAATGAAGACAAAAATTAGTGCCAGGGACTGGAGTATTGCTGTGTTAGGCCTGGCTACTCTTTAGTTTTGAAGAATGTCGAATTGGAATGCAGTAGAATGCTCTAAGTGGGGTTTAATGTGCTATTCTAATAAGAATATAGATTACTTTGCTGTTGAGAGTGATTTGAACTGTACAGAGCTGGCCTAAGA
>NW_021611731.1:0-10044 GCF_004785775.1 Grammomys surdaster | reverse complement strand
GCAGTAAACACATCTGGAGGGAAAGCACAGACTTCCTGGGCTGACCCCGTGCCCTCTGCTTGTGATGCCTGCCAGGGGACCTGGTGATGACATTGAGCACTAAGACAACTGTGTCCTCCATCCCTGTCCTCAGAGGGTGGTCCAGCCTGCCTGTGGATGGGAGAGAGGTGATGGCCCCATCACAGACTTCTCTCTCCTGCTTCTGGAACCAGCACGGTGGCCAGAGCATCCCTCTCAGAGCCTCTGCTCTCCAGTATCCTTGATATTGTCAGAAGCCTGGGTTCAGTGGTACCCCTCAAGTCAGTAGACAGAGGCAAGTTCACAGTAACAAGGGAGCAGAGATCAGCATTTGCTGCACTCAGTAGGGATTCTGTGCACACAATGTGGGCTTTCTGCCTCATATACATGCTGCAGCTTCTCATACAACCTCTGTCCCATTGACTTCTACACACAAGTTCATGTGTGACAGACAGGTCTCTTCTGTATCTGAGCACAGAGGTGTGCTGTAGTGTTGTGATACCCATCGCCCGTGACCCCGCTGGACCTCTGCCAGTGACCTTCAGTTTCTCCTGATCTCAGCTGAGGACTCCCAGCCTCCCTTTTTACCTAATTTCAAAAGGCTTAGCATGGGCCTCTCAGATCTCACTCTCTACTCCCATCCCCCAGCCTCACCCTCAGCCTCTCTCTGCAGCTCAAAGGTCAGAGGTCAGATACCAGCCCTTAAACAGGCAGGTGTACAAGACCACAGTGGAGGACAGGACTAGAGACACATTTTTAAAAATCAGTACCATCCGGCCTCAAAGCCTGGCCTCTGGGAGTTCATGCAGAGGTGTCATGGCTGGTGTATCGTTTGACCCACTGAATGTTACATCTATATAGTTATCCCGTCATGGCTGTGTCTGGAGTCATTCTTTATGGCTGAACAATATTCTTTTATGTGTCTGAACATTTCAGCTCTGCCAGTAGGTGGAAACTCTGTCTGTTGTCACCTTGGTGCTACAGGGAGCATCTTCGCTAGGAATTTTCTTACAGTTGTGTTTGACCATGTCACCAACTCCTTGTCACCTGTGGGCAGACAGAACAGCTCAGCCGTGTGATTCTGTTTAGCCTTGGTGAGACTACAGGGCCAATTCCATCCCTTGGACCTAGCATGGGGCTCTAGTACTCTCTCACTCTGTGTGTGTGTGTGTGTGTGTGTGTGTGTGCGCACGTGTGTGTGTGTAGTGTGTGTGCATATGTGTATCTGTAAGTTTGTGTGTGTATGTGTAAGTATGTGTAAAATTAATATATGTATATCTTTAAGTATATGTATAGGGGTATGTGTAAGTATACGTGTATGTGTAAGTGTAGTGTAAGTGTAAGTTTATATGTGTAAGTGTATGTATATTTGTTCTTTAAGGACTGGCCACTGAACCCCCATGTCCAGGCTCAGGATTACACTGTCTTCTTAAGAAATTAGTGTGGACAGTCGTTTGTCTTAGATAGAGTTGTCTCCGCTGTCATGGAGTATTTGATGGATTCCGGGCAGCAGGTACCCAGACCGTCAGTGTTCTGAGGGTCATCACTGAATTCTCTAACAATGTCCTCTGATGCCCAGTGCTTCCTTGATCTTTGTGGTGTAATGTCCCTTCTCTTGTGTCCCTTGTGTTTTTGTGACTTGCCTGAGAAATCACAGTTGAGGCTTCAGTCAGGAGATTAGCTTTTATGCCTTCTTCTAAGACTTCATAGCTTTAGTTCATGCATTTGGTTTTCTGATCCATTTTGAGATTTTTATTTATTTATTTTGTTGATGTACCATTAGCGTAGAGCGTTATGTTCAGCATGTGATGGTCCCAGCACCATTTGTGGAAGAGACTGTCCTTCACTGACTGAGTGTCTTGGTCTTGGTGCTGTTGTTAGAAATCAGGTGATTTGCTTAGTCACTGATGTACATCATTGCTGGAGCAGCAACAGCAGCAGCAGCTTGGTTTTGACCCTAAGGGCTCTACTGTTGGTAACCATATTTTCTGTTGCCTAATGGCTTTGGCTCTAGCCTCGAGTGCAGTGTTGAGTTGCAGTGGACACCCTCACCTTGTTCTGACCTTAGAAAGGGTTAGGGGTAGGCTTCATGGGTGGCTTGCTTTGCACTGAGGATGTCCAATTGGCCTTGCTGAGTGTCTTTAATAGGAAAAAGTGTCTGATCTTCCTAGGCATCTTTTTGTCCATGACTGAGATGGATGTGGAACTCCTCAGTCCCCTGCAGGAGACCACACGGGTCTACAAACCTGCTGAGCCAGCTTTGCATTCTCGCATCCCAGCCTGTGCTGTGCAATCCTTTCCTATGCTGCTGGGGTTGGTCTGATGGTGTTTTGTGGGTGGGAAGTGGCAGTGGAGCTCCTAATTCTTTTCTAAATGTTTGCTGTTGTTCCTCTCTGAAGCTATCGGCTCTGGGCTCTTCCTTCATGGGTAGTTTTTCATTGTGCTTAAGTTCTTTGACCATCTCAGGTCAAATCCATTGGCCTGGGCCAGTTCATACACTTTAGACCTGAGACAGGGAAGGATAAAACTGCAAGAGACACTTGCAACAGTAACCACTCCATCTGGGTAGCAAAGCAAGAGCAGACTGGGCGGCTGCAGAGTCAGATGGTTAGGAGATAATGTAACACTAAATAGCAACACAGAAATCACTCTATCTGTCAAGACCAGATGGTTACCATCATAGAGACTCCAATCTATAGGAAACAGAACTGAAAAAAACAACCCCAGCAGTTCTGCTACACTGATGACAGCTGGGCATGTGAGCAAGCCATTGCTAGTGCAGTAGTGTATAAAAGGAGAGATAGAAGGGCTGGAGAGATGACTCAGTGACTGAGCCATCTGGAAGAGCACTGACTGCTCTTCCAGAGGTCCTGAGTACAATTGCCAGCAACCACATGATGGCGGCTCACAACCATCTGTGAAGGGATGTGATGCCCTATTCTGGTGTGTCTGAAGACAGCAACAATGTATTCATATATATAAAATTAATTAATTAATCTTTTGAAGAAGGAGAAGGAGGAGGAGGAGGAGGAGGAGGAAAAAGAGGAGGAGGAGAAGGCAGAAAAGGAACTGGAGGTGGTGGAGGAGGAGGAGGATGAGAAGAAGAAGAAAGAGAAGGAGAAGGAGAAGGAGAAGGAGAAGGAGAAGGAGAAGGAGAAGGAGAAGGAGAAGGAGAAGGAGAAGAAGAGTAAGACAGAAGGAAAAGGAAAAGGAGGGACTCCGAGAACACTGTGCACAGCCACACAGAACAGGCCAAGCAGTAGCAGCTTCCCCCATCCTGCAGGTCAGCTCACAGCTTAGGCTCAGAGATCTCAGTAAGTTTGAAACTGTTGAGATCATATAAGGAGCATCGTCTCACAATGGAAAGAAATAGAAACCGAAACAGAAAGAAGACTGGAGGGTTCGCTAAACTCTAATAATAGAAGACATACTTAGATAGCCAGGGTGTCGGTGGGGTTGGGGGTGGGGAAGGCTTGATGAGACAAGCAGTGATTGAAAATGGAAAGACAACAAACGCACATTGGAATGCGGCCAAAACAGCACAAGAGGGAAACTCATAGCCTTGAAGGAAGAGGCCAGACCAATGATCTAAACTCACACCTCAAGGAACCAGGAGCAGGAAGCACAAACAACCCAGAGCCAGCAGTACACAGGAAGTACAGATGGGAGCTGGACAGGGAGGTCAGAGAAAAACAGCCTTGGGAACCAGGGCAACAAAGAGCAACACTGTTTAACCTGAGTAAAGGAAAAGGAAACTAAACTAATTAAAATCACAGGTGGAAAACAGGGTTGTGGATGTGTGTCTATATAAGCAAGATGGGATAGATGGAAGAGCACACTGAACCATGTGCCATGTCACTGTGGCTGGTGACAAAGGAGGGAACTCAGGTGTCAGGGGCAAACTCCATGCAGCATAGAGACCAGCCAAAGACAGACCTCATGTCTTCCTGTGGCTTCAAATGCTATTCTGAGTCCTTTCTGCCGTGAATAAAAAAGTCAACTCTTACAGAGCCCTTCTGTGAGCCATGAACTCTCTTAACTATTCAGAAGTACCTTAATTTCTTCTTTTACTTCTTCTAGTGTAACTGGGGATTGTCCCTGGCCTCCTGCACATTCTCCCAAAGCCTTCCATGTTGGAGTAGCTATAGGGTTTAGTGCTTTTATGTATTTTCTCTTATCTTCAGACAAGGCCTTTACTAAGTTGGCTATAAACTTGCGATTCTCCTGCTTCAGGTTTCTGAGTAGTTTGGGACTGTAGGTAACAACCATCATGGACACCTCTCCTTGGTGTTTGAAGGACAGTAGGCTGTCCATTTCTGAGTAGATTGTCTCATTCCTATCTTTTAAGCTCGGCTTGCAATTGACCTAGGATTAAGGGGGGAGAAGTGAGCTTCTAACTGGCACTGTTGTCTTGTGGTAAGTAATTGCATTAGGGTGTATCTTCTTGGTGACCTTTGAGTTTCTTTTCCCTGGAGTTCCTTGTGCTTCTTGGACATGAAGCTCCAGGAGCCCTGGCCCTTGGGGGGGGGGGGTGGGGAAGGTTTTCAGTTATTTCTGAAAATATGCCAACTATTTTTTATTGACCTAGAATACACTTGAGTTTTTAGTTGTAAAGGACACATTTCGATGAAACTGCAGACACAGTGTGGAGCTCTCATGACAATCCAGCTGCATAGTCCCTTCCCAAAGGGCTGGAGAGATGGCTCAGTGATTAAGAGCACTGGCTGCTCTTTCCAGAGGTCCTGAGTTCAATTCCCAGCAACCACTGTCTATAGCAGAACCTGATTCTTTTTCTGGGATTCATCTGTACATGCAGATAGAACACTTACATAAAATAAATAAATAAATCTGAAAAAAATAGAATACATTAAAAACGGTAAAAAAAAAACAAATATAAAGAAGAAAAACCAAAAAGAAACAACAACGACAAGTCTTTGTTTTATCTGATGGTGACATGTCCTGCTCTTCAGCTTGGGGAGCTCCCAACTTGCCCTCAGTTGGTCTAATTTTTCTTCATGTATTTGCTAGTCCTTTATCACGCTCCTGTCTCTCCTGCTGCGGGTCCTGTTGACCCAGGGTTGTTACATATGTCCCATGTACCCCGCAGGCCAGTGAGGCTGGGCATATCTCACTGTCCTCATTCTGGATCCTGCTTTTCAGAATGGAGTATTCATCCCACCTGGCTTCCCAGCTTCTAACCTTTTCTTTAGCCTACTTAGCCCTGTGATTGAACCTGACAGTCTGGGAGAGCCTCTGAGCCCTTTGGGGTCAGCAGAGTGACAAGCCATGGGGCGACAAGAAGGCAGTTGGGCACAACATGGCTCAGTAACTGGTGTTGGTTCAAACTTTGGCAGTCTGACACCAAGCTGTTTCTTTTAGGCTTAGACACAGCACCGTCAGATGAAAACTATTCTGTCACAATTAACTTAATCCCTAACTGTCTTCAAGAAGTAAATTAAATCCAGATCAGACTACATGGAAACTCCTTGTAAAGTCCATGTGACACCTTCCATAAAGATAATAGATGTTATAGCTTGATTGAGAAAAAATAAGTTCACAGGAAAGATCTGGAGAAGGGTCTGATGCCCAAAAGTCTCTGGCCACACAGAAAGCACAAAGGTCACCAAGCTAGAAACCATATACCTGCCTTGTCTGCAGACTTTGTCTTTACTTCTTTCTGCCCTGATTTGTATTCCTTCCTTCTTCTGATTTGGGATGTGGTTCATCCTTGCCTTTGTGAGACCTTGGGGTACTCACCTAAGGTGAGACCTTAAGTTGTTCATTTTTGGTCTTTCTATCTCCTGATGTAGGTATTCCCGATCAGAACCTGACTTGGTGCTGCTTTTGTTGTGTTCCGGGGCTGCTGTATGTGGTATTGATATGATCACTACCTGTCTTAGTTAGGGTTTTACTGCTGTGAGCAGACACCATGACCAAGGCAAGTCTCATAAAGGTCAACATATGAGTGTGAGTGGCTTACAGGTTCTGAGGTTCAGTCCATTATCATCAAAGTGGGAGCATGGCAGCATCCAGGCAGGCATGGTGCAGGAGGAGCTGAGAGTTCTACATTTTCATCTGAAGGCTGCTAGTGGAAGACTGACTTCCAGGCAGCTAGGATGAGGGTCTTAAAGCCCATGCCCACAGTGACACACCTACTCCAAGAAGATCACACCTCCAAATTGTGCCACTCCCTGGGCCAAGAATATCCAAACCATGATACTGGCTCCTCCTGACTTCCTCAGTAACCAAAACCTTATTTAAACCACTCCCTCTCTCTGTCTCTCTGCCTCTCTGTCTTTGTCTCTGTCTCTATCTGTCTCTGTCTGTCTGTCTGTCTGTTTGTCTGTCTCTGTGTGTGTGTGTGTGTCTGGTGTGTAAAAATTATGTGCCAAGGTTATATGTAGAGGTGAGAGGAAAATTCTTAGGACTCAGGTCTTTCCTGCCACTGAAATCTGGGGCTCAAACTCAGTCTGCCAGAGCCTCACCCAAGCACTTCTATCCACTGAGCCATCCCACCAGCCAGAGCATGTTGTTTTGACAGCCTATGTTCACTGATGCTCTATTCACAATAGGAAGGAAATGGACTCGCCTCAATGTCCATCAACCAATAGACAATGAAGTATAACATATGCACGGAGAAATTGTACTCAGCCATATAGAAATGGGACATGAAATCTGAGGGAAACTGAAGGAACTGGGAAAATATATTGAGTGAGGCCACAAAGGTTCAGAAAGACAAATGTTCATCTATGAATTCTGTCTCACTCTAACTCCATGTGTTTATATGTGTGCACTTCTGTGGGACTGAGCGTGTATGGAGCTTGGGAAACTAGGATGGGGACCTGGGGGTGAGGAGGCTCTCTGACAGAGTAGAGGGGTAGCTGAACATGTTATATAAAAGTACAAGGATAAGGGGCTGGTGAGATGGCTCAGTGGTTAAGAGCACTGACTGCTCTTCCAGAGGTCATGAGTTCAGGTCCCAGCAGCCACATGGTGGCTCACGGCCATCTGTGATGGAATCTGATGCCCTCTTGTGGGGTGTCTGAACACAGCTACAGTGTACTTACATATAATAAATAAATAAAATTTAAAAAAAAGTAGAAGGATAATCCGGAGGTGGGATGGTTTGAGCAGGCCAGGGGCAATGACAGCAGGGGCTGGAGGCCTCACCAAAGCTAAGTATATATGAAAGTGTTGTAAAGAAGCTTGCTATTGAGTTAATGATCAAAATAAAATGTGCTGACCAGTCTCTGAGCATTTTGCAATTCCTAAGTTTCACTTGCTGTTGCTTCCAGATGCACACTGTGATCAGAAAAGACTCAGGGCGTGATTTTGGCGGTTTGTAATTTGTTAAGACTTGTTTTGTAGCCTCTGATCTGGTTTATGCTAGGTAGAGAAAGCTGCATGTGCAGAAGGAAAGAATGTGTATACTGCAGCTGTTGGAATGTTTGGGAAATATCTGTCAAGTCCTGGAATGTTCTGGAGATATCTGTCAGATCTTAGAATGTTCTGGAGATGTCTGTCAAGTCCTGGAATGTTCTGGAGATATCTATTAGATCTTAGAATGTTCTGGAGATGTCTGTCAAGTCCTGGAATGTTCTGGAGATGTCTGTCAGATCCTCTGATCTGCTGTTCCATTAGCTCAGGCTTTTGTGGATTTTTGCTTGCACCTCCCACTGCCAGGGCGGCTGCTGCACAGCACAGTAGCTTACCATCAGGTTCTTGCACAGTTGGTCCAACGATGCTTGCTTTGTGAGTTGGACAGGCACCATTGGGTGGGTATGGGTTAATAGTCGTGTGTCTTCATGAAGAACTGTCCCCTTGGTCATCATGTAGTTACACGTTTATCTCTTCTGTCTGCTTGTCTTAATTCTGTATTGTCAGAGGTAAGCATTCCTGTGGGTCTTCAATTTCCATTTGTCCACAGAGCCACGGTTATGGCTTTCTATGAGGCGCTGGCCTGTGTGTCATTCAGATGCTGTGTTTTCTTGAGGGTGGTACGTGGTTGGCTCTGGCTCTTTTTCAATCGCATTCAGCTGATCAAGTGACAGATTAAGACTGTTCACATTCAGAGTCATTGATGAAGGTGCAGACTCATGCCTGTCTTCCTCCTGCTTTTCTTCTAGTTGTTTTGTGCTCTGTTTCTTTCCTTCCTCTCCCTTGCCTCAGTGCAGTTAATGCTTTGTAGATTTGTTAAAAATCTGTTTTGTTTAGGGTTTTAGTGCTGTGAACAGACAGCACGATGAAGGCACCTCTTATTTATTTATTTATTTATTTGGTTTTTGTTTTTTGGTTTTTTGAGACAGGGTTTCGCTGTGTAACTCTGGCTGTCCTGGAACTCACTCTGTAGACCAGGCTGGCCTCGAACTCAGAAATCTGCCTGCCTCTGCCTCCCAAGTGCTGGGATTAAAGGCGTGTGCCACCAGTGCCCGGTGACAAAGGCAACTCTTATAAAAAACAACACTTAATTAGGACTGGCTTACAGGTTCAGTCCACAGCATCAAGGCAGGGAGCAGGGCAGCATCCAGGCAAGCATCATAGAGGAGGAACTGAGAGTTCTACATCTTCATCTAAAGGCTGCTAACAGAATACTGGCTTCTAGTAAGCTAAGATGAGGGTCTTAAAGCACACACCCACAGTGCCACACATAGTTCAACTAGGCCTTGCTACTCCAAACAGGCCACACCTCCTAATAGTGTACTCCTTGTTCGAGCAGATACAAACCATCACATATTTGATTCGTTTTTATTTCTCTGTGGTATTCTAGTATTCTTACACTTTTATATGCAAACCCCAATGGTCGCTGCCTTTCTGTCATTTCTGGGTAATAAGATCCTCTTCATCCCTTTTGTAAGGTCGGTGTCATGGCTATGCATTCATTTTTGTTTACTGGGGAAAGTCTTTGTTTCTTCTTTGATTCTGAAGCCTTGTTGGGCTTAGTGATCTTGGCTGGGGGTTATTTTCTTCCAGGACTTCAGTGCATTATTCCACAGGCACTGGCCTGCAGAGTTCTGCTCAGGAGTCTGCAGTTGATCTTGGGGGTTTGCTATCCAATGGGACTTGAGGCTTCTCTCTTATGCAGACACTATGCAATGGTGAGGGGCTTGTTGTGTCCATTTAAGGTTCTTTGGGGGCTTGGATTCTTCCCTGAGTTTCCATATCTGTCCTAAGAAAATTTCTGGAGTATCACTGTATAGACATTTTGTGCTCTGAATTGTGTCTCTACCACTTCAGGGGTGCCAGTGGTACCACCACGCATCATTGATGGTGTCCCAAAGATCTCCCAGACCTTTCAAATATTCTCCTTTATTTTTCTCTTAATGTGATATTTTAAAAGACCTGTTCAACGGGACTGGTACACGAGAAAGCTGTCATTACTCTTTAACATTGCTGGGAGGTTGTCACCAAAGAAGGGCCCTTGTGCTGTTGAGAAATGTCAGCCTGTGACCATGACCTGTCAGCTGTGGCTGGAGCACCTGATTTCCCTTAAGATGAGCTGTCTTCAGTTGCTAGAATGTTCATTGGCCTTGCACCTTACAGCAGGCTGCAGTCAGCCTGTCGGCATGATCAGGGAATCTCAAGGCTCTACTTTGTTGGTCCTTGTTGGTGACAGGGACTGGGACAGCACCTAGATGAGGTGGTAGGAGTGGCACAGCAGCTGCCCTCAGTCCTGGAATTCTTGTAAAGCCATGACACTGAGTGTCTCCCAGGGTCTCAGAACAAGGACTCAGCCTCCCCTCACTTCCTCTCCATGATATGCCTCTTCCTCAATGAAACCTTTTCCATGGACTTATCTGAGTCACTCCATGAGTCTCAACACAGGAAAGCACAGACCCAGACCCAGAGGAGGTGGAACCCTGATCCCAGTATCAGAGCATGGAACAAGGGATCAGGAAATATGGGTCTGTGTAACCACTCCAAGCCTCACAGCTAAAGCTACAGAGGTGGTGGAAGAGGATGACAGTCACTATGGAGACAGAATAGGTCAGAGCCAGTTTTATTGATGTCTGTAGTTCTAGAGTGGTA
>NW_021611730.1:0-3191 GCF_004785775.1 Grammomys surdaster | reverse complement strand
TGTTCTTATTTCAGACATCTTAAAAATCAAGATTCTCTTCTGCTAAATCTGCATTTCTGAGTCTGCTTCTTTGCATTCGCAAGCCGTCTTGAAAAACAAGTTTTAGACAATTCTGACAATTTAAGAGAACAAACAAGTGCTCATACAGATTTCCAAATGGGTTTGACTATTGTTCTTTCTGGTTATCACGATCTGTGAGATAAGGGAAGACGCTTCAAGCGCTTCAGATAACTTGGAGCCGCCGAGATTGTCTTTGCCATTGTGGGAGTTTGAGAGTGGTCTTTTCTCTGGCCTTGACAGCTCAATGAAATTACAGAGGCTCGGCAGACTCCACTGATATTGGAAAACAATAAAACCAATATATCCCACAGATGAAACATTACATTAAATTCCCATCATGTTATCTTTGGTGACTGTTCATCTGTCAGTTAAGGCTCCCTGGACATTTTTTTAAAAAAAACAATATCAGATATCTCCACTTTCCAGACCCACATTCATTTTCCTCTTCCTACAATTTTTATAATCAAACTTAACAGCAGTGAGCCTTTGTTTCTGTTTGTGTTTGTTTTATTTTATTTTTCTTTTTAAGTTTCCCTACATGCTTCAGTATAGCACTTGTAGCTCTCTCTGGATTTCCCAAGTAAAGAAAAGTGACTTTTGTTTCTAGAAGATGTCCGTGTGGCACTCTAATATTAATAAATACATTTATTATCTTATTGCTAATTGATGAAAGGATCGGTCAAGGAAATTGAAGTGCTGCTGTGAAAGGCTTTCCAGTCTTATCTGGATACAGCTGGGCTGCTGCGCTCTCTCACGTGTTTGAAAATTCCACAGTCCAGCCCACCACACTCTGTCAGTCTTTTAGGCCACAGCACCTTCTGCAGGTAAATCATCTCATTTTCTCTTAGTATTCATCTTGTATCTCGCTACCATCGTCATCAACATCATCATCGGCATCATCATTATCCTAATAACCATCATCATCATCAGACATGCTTGCTCTCTTCCTGCTTCGCTTTGAGAAATCCTAGATTCCACCTTGCTAACAAGGCAAAGTCACTAACAGTCTCTTACTGTCGGAGATTTCTTTTTTTTTTCCCTTCTTTTTTTTTTATTGGATATTTTATTTACATTTCAGATGTTATCCCCTTTCCTCATTTTCCCCCCACCCAGAAACCCGCTATCCCATCCCCCCTCCTCCTGCTTCTATGAGGATGTGCCCTTGAATTTCCCACATTGGGGCATCCAACCTTCATAGGACCAAGGATCTCTGGGCGCCACTTTGTAACCGCCGTTTCTTTTTGTAACGGCCGTCAGGTTCTGCTACTTTGTAAAGGCCGGCCGGTTCTGCTGCTCCGGTCCGCAGGCCAGGGTCTAGCAAGAGAGAGAGTGGGGATGGAGGAAGGGGGAAAAAGAGGCGAGAGACGCAAAAGATAGATACAAAACAGAGTCCGGTGGAGACTCTTCAAGTCTCTTCTTTATTCTCCTCTCTTCTATATATATTCTCCTCACTCCTTCAGTCTCCTCTACTCTCTACTCTTCTACTCCCCTATAGAAGGGAAATCCTGGGTATTTATACCCTTTACCACGTGACTTGCCCTCGTGGACAAGCTCAACTGAAGCCACTACGTCACGTGCCTTGTAGCCATGGATACCAGGAGCACCCTGCAGCTGGGGGCACTAAACAGTGTAACAAGATGTTTATCAGAGTGCGCTCAGGTATTGTAGGCTGTTGAAACAAGTCTCTTGTCAGGGTATATGGCTCGAGATGGCTGTAAAGATGATAGCCACTTTCGGCTAAGAGTCGGCTCCCAACAGGTCTCGAACTCAGAAATCCGCCTGCCTCTGTCTCCCAAGTGCTGGGATTAAAGGCGTGTGCCACCACCGCCCGGCTAGTTGCTGTTTTGTCTTTATGTGTATGAGTGTTTTGCCTGAATGTCTGTGCACCACTTGTGTGCAGTACCTCCTGAGGTCAGAAGAGGGCATCAAATCCTCTGGAACTGGACTTATAGTGGGATGGGAGACACCATGTGGGTGCATCGAACTGGACCAGAGTCCCCTACAAGAGCATTTAATGCTCTGGGTCTCATTAAGAGCATTAAATGCTCTTAAGCCCTAGCCATCTCTCCAACCCCACCCTTTCTCTTTTTATTTCCATAGTATCTTAGTTGTTGATCAACTGACTACACATACACAGGTCATTTTTTGAATCCTAGTTTACTCACTCCACTGTAAGTCCCCAGTATTGTGAGCCGTGATAGTTGACAGTTCTGAGGGAGGGCTGTAGTATGGCCGCTTTAGGCTTACCCCTGACTAGTTTACAAATAAACGAGATGCAGACTGTGGATCTTTTATTTGGCTTTGACAGTTCCTAGGGGGTTTCCCCTAATCTACCGTTCTAACTGCCGGTCTGGCTACCTCCCTAGCTGTGCATCACAGATACTTGCTGTTTCTCATGGCCACGCATTCATCCTCCATCTCCCCTCATGGCGGCTTCCATCTCTCCTCTCTGGGTCTCATTTGTTTGTAAGCTAGTCGGGGATAAAACTAAAGTGATCACACTACAGAGAGGTCTGGATTTTAATGGGAGACATTTGAGCTCATAAAAAAAAAACATTAGAAGGTGATACGCTTGGAACCCTTTTCTTCCTGTTGGGTTGCTTCATTCATCTTTGATATGAAGGCTTGTGCCCAGTCTTTTTTTTTTTTTTAAAGATTTGTTTATTTATTTTATTTATGAGTACACTGTAGCTGTCTTCAGATACACCAGAAGAGGGCATCGAATCTCGTTATGGGTGGTTGTGAGCCACCATGTGGTTGCTGGGATTTGAACTCAGGACCTCTGGAAGAACAGTCAGTGCTCTTAACCGCTGAGCCATCTCTCCAGCCCCCGGCTTGTGCCCAGTCTTATTGTAACTTATGCCACATTTGGTTTATATCCCTGGGATGTGTATTCTCTTCTGAGGGGAAATGGAGGAGGGGTGGAGGGAAGGGAGGCTGTGGGTGGGATGAAATGTCTGAGAGAAGAATTTTTTAAAAATTAAAAGGCAAGATGAGTGTGGTGGTGCATACCTTTGATCCGAGCACTCAAGAGGCAAAGGCAGGAGGATCTTTGAGTTTGAGGCCAGCCTGGTCTACAGAGTGAGTTCCAGGACAGTCAGAGCTACACAGAGAAACTCTGTCTTGAAAAA
>NW_021611729.1:0-1432 GCF_004785775.1 Grammomys surdaster | reverse complement strand
GTTGAGGTGACTGCAGGTGTTGGAGTTGAAGTAACTGCTGTGTTTGGACTTGAGGTAAATGCTGGTGTTGGAGTTGAGGTAACTGCCAGTGTTGGGGTTGAAATAGCTGAAGTGGGACATGAGGTGACTGCTGGTGTTGGTGTTGTAATAACTGCTGATTTTGGATTTGAGGTGACTTCCGTTGTTGCTGTTGGACTTGAGGTGACTTCTGTTGTTGTTCTTGGACTAGAGGTGACTTCCTGTGTTGCTCTAGGACTTCAGGTGATGTCTTGTGTTGCTCTTGGACTTGAGGTGATGTCTTGTGTTGCTCTGGGACTCCAGGTGACTGCTGCTGCCCTAGTTCCTTCTGAATGTCAAGTTTGATTCTCCTGCATTTTGCTCGTCGGTTCTTGAACCAAATCTAAGTGGAATGGGAAGCCAGGGGGTTAAAGAATGGAGACTGACTTCAGAAGCCTGTTACTGTTGTTCAGTGCTATGGAGACTTCTAGGTTGAGAACAGCTAGTCCTGGAGCTCTTTGACTTACATCCTGCACTTATATCTACATCATAAGCAGAAACCAGAAGTTGTGAGGACAAAGGAGGGTTCATGAGTCAGAAGCAGGAATTGTTGAAGGGCCAGGTGTGGTGACACACACCTTTGATTACAGCAACCAGGTGGGAGAGTCAAATGGATTTCTGCAAGTACAAAGCCCCATCTCTGTGAGTTGGAGGCCAGCCTGGTCTACACAGTGAGGCCCATGCCAGGCAGGGCTACATAGGATTCCCCATTTCAAGCAAAAAAAGGTGAGCTCCAGGTTCAGTGAGATACTGTCTCAAGGAAGCAAGGGAGAGGGCCATAGCATAGGGGAAGTCTCTCTCTCTCTCTCTCTCTCTCTCTCTCTCTCTCTCTCTCTCTCTCACACACACACACACACACACACACACACACACACACACACACATGTGCTTTTGGTGGTGGTGGAGGAATGTCCTCATACTCTCTAAGTAGCCACAAGGTCTCATGTAGCCCAGGCTGACCTCAAGCTCTCCATTTAGCAGAGGGTGGCTCTGAACCCTTAGTTTTCTAACTTTTCCCTAATGTGGTGCCTGTTCCACTCTACCATGTTTACCGTGTTTAGGGATAGAGCCCAGATCTTCATGCAAGCACTTTGTTGACTGAGCTATATGTCCAGCCCCACTATTTGTAATGTGAGAATTATGTTTCCTTAGAGTTTGGGAGAGGGGAGTGAAGTTCCTATGGCATATGCCTGTAATCACATCATTTTATCATTGAGAGGCAGAATAGCCTGTCTGGGCTACATAGTGAGATCTCAAACAGAAACAAAAGAAGTGAGGAAAAACTAATATTTCTCCTTGTTTACCTACCACTCACAGCTGCTCTCCTGTCATTTACCCACAAAGCATCTTTCTTGTTTTGTTTTTTTTTTTTTTT
>NW_021611728.1:0-1646 GCF_004785775.1 Grammomys surdaster | reverse complement strand
ATGAACAAATCTTGCTTTTGTAAATTTGGTGAATCTGTTTACAGAAATTTTTTATAGCTAGATTTAATTTACAAAGATCTGGGGATACAGCTCAGTGGTAGAATGTCTAACATGTTCATGGCTCCAGGTTTAAACATTAGCACTGGAAAATACACACTATGTGAATTTTGATCCATCATGATTAGTATGGTTTCCAGCCCTGTTATGAAGACAGACAAGTAAGACTGACAGTGACACACATGGCGTGTATGCCATCCTGAGGAATAAGTTAGCAGTGTCTATGGAAAGGCCCGGATGTCTGGGGACACAGGAAAAACATTGCTGCCCTTGTTCTCAGCTCTGAGACTCATGAGCTATGGGTACAGAGTGGATGAGAAACTGAGCTGCAGCCTGGTTAGCTTGGGGCTGGGTGAGCTGTTTGTCAGTGACTGAGAAATCATCCTTTGTGGAGACTGAGCAGGTCAAACATGTGAATGAATGATGAGAGACAGTGGGTAAAGAAAGGAAAGAAGTGTGTGTGTTGGAGGGGGTTGTATGAGATCTGCCTCCAAGTGTTTGTGAAGAATCTTGTAGCCTGGTTGGTTCCTAGGAGCACCTCTGTGAGCTGAGACAGGGATCTCCTTAAGAGGAGTTCCCAAGGATGTTGAGGAGACACACTCAGGAGAGCTAAGGGAGCATGCTCCAGGGACAGAGGGAGGAGGAACTGGAGCAGCTGGGTAAGGGGAGAGAGGACAGCAGCAGGAAGGGCTGAGATCCAGGGTTCTGCTGGTTACTTCCTGTATCAAACACCACTGGGTCTGTATTCACACTGTGCAAGGAAAAGATTAGCCCCTTCCCGAGTCTCTTCTCTGATAGGTAATATCTCTCTCTCTCTCTCTCAATCTGGTCTCTCTCTCTCTCTCTCTCTCTCTCTCTCTCTCTCTCTCTCTCTCTTTCTGTATCTCTGAAGATTAGCTTTCTCTGTATAGCACTAGATGACCTGAAACTCACTCTGATGACCAAGCTAGTCTGGAACTCAGAGATCTGCTTCCAAAATGCCGAAATTAAAGGTGTGTACCAACAGGCACAGCTAGGACATACTTTTTTTATTCCATTTTGAAAAGGGCTGTGCAGGAGGATGTGGCAATCTGTTTAAGCCCCACAATACTTCCTGTGCCCCCTCAATTTGTGCCAACTTGACACAATGTAGAATCATCAGAAAGAGTCTCACTTGTGAAAATGCCTCTGTAACATCTGACTGTCGGCAAGACTATAGGGCATTAAAAAAAAAAAACTGATTGAGGGCCAGCTTATTGTGAATGAGGTCACCCCTGGCCTGGTGGTCCTGGGATCTTTAAAAAAGCAATTTGAGCCTTCCATGGTCTCACTTACCTTTAATCTCAGCACAGGGGACAGAGGCATGCAGCAGATTCTATGAGTTCAAGGACACCTTCAAACACATCAACTACAGCCAGTGAAACCTGTCTTGTGGAGTGGGGGGTAGAGGGTAGAAAAAGTGTTAAGTTGCAAATCTGGGCCAAAGGGCTGAGGTGCTTCTTTAACAGATTAAAGTGGAGCTGACCTCCAGGCTCTCCCAGCATCCCTTAGTCCCTACCTGTCACCTGGTATGGCTGGTACCTAGTCCACTGCCCTGAACTCTGCAGCAC
>NW_021611727.1:0-3231 GCF_004785775.1 Grammomys surdaster | reverse complement strand
GGGAAAGGGGAGGGGGAGGGGGAGGCAAGCACAGACAGAGACAGAGACAGAGATGAGAAGTTGCAGGGATAGAGCCATGTAAGACTTTTAAAGCTTTAGTCCCATGTGTCTGAGGCAGAGCTCGAGGATTTGGGGTTTGCCTTGCAGGGTGTCAGTCTTGCTTTTGTCAAATCTTTCTTCTGTCTTCAAATGGGAATGTGTAATGTGTGGTTGTATTTTCAAAATATATATCTGACTTCCTAATTTTAAAACATGTCAGAGTCAAGAAATTTATTTATTTATTTATTTATTTATTTATTTATTTATTGTCAGCAGGGACTGAACATTTGGTCAGTATTGGGGTTCTTACCAGGATCATTAAGTTAAACACATGTGTATGTGTGATGATCAAAAGCACATAATGATCTGGGTCAGTGGTAGATTGAATGAAAAACCTCCCAGATAGAATTACGGATTTGAACACTTGTCTCTCATTGGTTGCCTTCTTTGGAGTGCATGTGGAGTGTTTAGTAGGCAGAGCCTTGTGGAAGGAAGTTCCCATTGGGGTTGAGATTAGAATATCTATAGCCTTCCCACATGATCAATACATTGTACCTACTGTATTGTGGTTGAACCTGATCAGCCAGATTTCACCACATGGTGCCATGATCATGCACTGTATTGCTAAATAACATCAGATATAGAAGCAGCATTGGTTTTTCATTGATAAGCCATTTGCTAGTCATATATATGTAATATATATATATATTGCATATATATTACATATATATTACATATATATGTGTGTATATATTTTATACATATATGTGTATAAAATTTTGTTATTTTCAGTTTTGTTTTTTATTTCACTCTTATTTTTGTTTCAGTATTTTAAAGTATAGAAACATGTTGCCGGAGGTAATAGAAAAAGGCACGTGGTCTGGCTACCTCCCCAGCCTAGCCTTTATGTTCATGTTCTAAGTTCCCACACTAATGGCAGCACTGGCTGGCCAGTGGCGCCAGCCCAGGACCCATGAGATGGTGGCCTGGCTGTTGCCTCTGCCAGTCAGCTCCGTGGCTTCCAGCCCCTAAAACCCAGGGAATATCTGCTACCCTCATGTGGGAGATATAACAGTACCAGTACTGGGTAGAAATAAGACTCTTAATGCTTAAAGATTATCCAAATAGATTTATATATCAGCAAATACTCAATACACAAGATGCTCACACAATTAGAATTGTTAGCCGAAATAATCTAACCTTCTGATATGAACCAACAATTGAGACTGCTAGAGACACGTCTAGAGTATGTCTGTCGCCATCTCCTCTCCTTCCTCCTTCTTCCCCTCCTCTCTCCTTCCTTCCTCCTTCCAACTCCTAGCTCCGCCTACCTCTTCTCTGTCCAAACACAAAGCTCCACTGCAAATACAATGGGCGGGAAAGTCCTGCCACAGAAACATATGATGGAAATTTACAAAAATACAGCATTAGTAGTCATTACACATATAAAATGTTTAATCAAGAACAATATCAAGCCGGGCAGTGGTGGCCCCACACCTTTAATCCCAGCACTTGGGAGGCAGAAGCAGGCAGATTTCTGAGTTCAAGGCCAGCCTGGTCTACAGAGTGAGTTCCAGGACAGCCAGGGCTACACAGAAAAACCCTGTCTCGAAAAACCAAAAAAAAAAAAAAAAAAAAAAAGAAAGTAGATTTTTCTCTCACATAATATACCCCAACCACTTTCTTCCCCCTCCACTCCTCTGAGAACATCCCATCCTCTCCTCTCTGTCAGACCCATTGCCTCTCCATTTTCCTTCAGAAAAAGCTGGCCTCCAAGAGACAACAACCAAACATGACAAAATAGATACAATAATACAAGGCAAAAGCTCCCATATAGAGGCTGAACAAGACAAACCAATAGGAGGAAAAGACTCTGACAAGCAGGCAAAGGAGGCATAGACACAGGTGTCATAGCATACCTGCAGGAACCCTGGGGCAGACACAAGCAAGCCCTGTGTTTTCTGCTTTAATCTCAGTGAACCCATATGAGCCCTGCTTAGTTGATTCACAGGGCCATGTCCTCTTGGTGTCCTCCATGCTCACTGACTTGTACAATATTTCCAACCCTCCTCCTGTATTTTTTTTATTAGACCAATCATGTACTACAGACAAAACATAAAGAGAATACAGTGTTTAACAGGATTGATCCAAACCTGGGGAAATGGGAAAGTTATATCCACCTTTTAAAATAAAGTGAGATTAAGCTGCATTAATTCCTGTCTAAACCTGAGAAATCCTATTTTATTTTTGTAACTTTTTAAAATTAGAAATAGACCTCTTTTTATACAATGTATTCTGATGACAGTTTTCCTTCCCTTTATTCTCCCCAGTACTATGCTGTGTTAGTCTCTAGGAGTTCATATTAGCTTTTCTCACTTGACTCAGACGGCCTTGGTCTCCTGATACCTTCTCAGTTTTAAGACCTTTTTACCTCCTCTTCTGTGGGTGGGGGGATTTGATGGAGATGTCCCATTTAGAGCTGTGTGTTCCAAGGTCTCTCTCTCTCCCTCTCCCTCTCTCCCCCTCTCCCCCTCTTCCCCTCTCCCTCTCTCTCTCTGTCTCTCTCTCTGTCTCTCTCTCTGTCTCTCTGTTTCTCTCTCTGTGTGTATGTGTGTGTGTGTGTGTGTGTGTGTGTGTGTGTGTTTGTGTGTGTGTATGTGACGCCTGGCTATGGGTCACTGGATCCGTTCCCAGTTCCCATTTGTTACATTTGATGATGGCTGAATAATGCTTTAATCTATAAGCATAGCAGAATATGATACGAGCCATTTTATTGATATCTTTTCTTTCCTTTTTAAAAATTAGACCAATAGAGTCTGATTTTACCATAGGACTCTCTGGATTTTGGTCACCTGAGCCGTGTTGGGTATAGGTTCCCTCTCATAATTTGGCCTTATTCAATTCAGACAGTGTGGGTGCTCTCACACGGTCTGTGCCACCACTGACCTATCACATCTTACAGGAAGGACAAGTTGTAAGTTTTGTGGCTGGGTTGGTGTTTATGTTTCTCCTTTTGTGGCCTTCAGAGAACCTTCTGGCACCAAAGACATTAGGGTATAGTAAAGAAGTCTTTATGTAGTCACCAATTTGACTTCTTCATATCTAAGAAGTTGTGTGTGTTTGTGTTGTGTTCAACAATGGGGCTCCTCTGTCAGTTTGTGGAGTGAAACAATTTTCTTGGCAACAGGCTGA
>NW_021611726.1:0-4310 GCF_004785775.1 Grammomys surdaster | reverse complement strand
GTGCTTTTCTGCTGGAATCTAGCAACTTACTTGGACATTCCATATCAAACAATGAAAGATACATGGCCGGGTGTTAAAAGTGTTTATGCTTTAAAACAAACACACTTCCTAACTGAAATGTCACATATAACATTATTTAGGTGTATTCAGCTCTGTTGTACTTGCCTTTAGCTCTGGAATTAAGAATACAGTGCAATTCGTGGAGCTTTACATTAGGTTTGTTCAAAACATCCTATAGTGCTTTTCTGATGGAATTTAGCAACTTACTTGGACATTCCATATGAAACAATGAAAGATACATGGCTGGGTGTTAAAAGTATTTCTGCTTTAAAACAAACACACTTCCTAACTGAAATGTCACATATAACATGATTTAGGTGTATTCAGCTCTGTTGTACTTGCCTTTACCTCTGGAAGTAAGATTACACTGCAATGCGAGTATCATTACATTATGTTTGTTCAATACGTTATATAGTGCTTTTCTGCTGGAATTTAGCAACTTACTTGGACATTCCATATGAAACAATGAAAGATACATGGCCGGGTGTTAAAAGTGTTTCTGCTTTAAAACAAACACACTTCCTAAGTGAGATGAAACATGTAACATGATTTAGGTGTTTTCAGCTCTGTTGTACTTGCCTTTAGCTCTGGAAGTAAGAATACACTGCAATAAATGTGTCTTTACAGTAGGTATGTTCAATACGTTCTATAGTGCTTTTCTGCTGGAATCTAGCAACTTACTTGGACATTCCATATGAAACAATGAAAGATTCATGGCCGGGTGTTAAAAGTGTTTCTGCTTTAAAACAAACATACTTCCTAAGTGAGATGAAACATGTAACGTGATTTAGGTGTTTTTTTAGCTCTATTGTTCTTGCCTTTAGCTCTGGAAGTAAGAATACACTGTAATGCTGTATCTTTACATTAGGTTTGTTCAATATGTTCTATAGTGCTTTTCTGATGGAATCTAGCAACTTACTTGGACATTCCATATCAAACAATGAAAGATACATGGCCGGGTGTTAAAAGTGTTTCTGCTTTAAAACAAACACACTTCCTAAGCGAAATGTCACATGTAACATGATTTAGGTGTTTTCAGCTGTGTTGTACTTGCCTTTAGCTCTGGAATTAAGAATACAGTGCAATACGTGGATCTTTACATTAGGTTTGTTCAAAACATCCTATAGTGCTTTTCTGATGGAATTTAGCAACTTACTTGGACATTCCATATGAAACAATGAAAGATACATGGCTGGGTGTTAAAAGTATTTCTGCTTTAAAACAAACACACTTCCTAAGCGAAATGTCACATATAACATGATTTAGGTGTATTCAGCTCTGTTGTACTTGCCTTTAGCTCTGGAAGTAAGATTACACTGCAATGCCAGTATCGTTACATTAGGTTTGTTCAATATGTTCTATAGTGCTTTTCTGCTGGAATCTAGCAACTTACTTGGACATTCCATATCAAACAATGAAAGATACATAGCCGGGTGTTAAAAGTGTTTCTGCTTTAAAACAAACACACTTCCTAAGTGAAATGTCACATGTAAAATGATTTAGGTGTTTTCAGCTGTGCTGTACTTGCCTTTTGCTCTGGAAGTAAGAAAAAATGCAATGCGTGTATCTTTACATTAGGTTTCTTCAATACTTTCTATAGTGCTTTTCTGCTGGAATTTAGCAACATACTTGGACATTCCATATGAAAAAATGAAAGAGACATGGCCGCTTGTTAAAAGTGTTTCTGCTTTAAAACAAACACACTTCCTAAGCAAAATGTCACATATAACATGATTTAGGTGTTCTTAGGTGTGTTTTACTTGCCTTTAGCTCTGGAAGTAAGAATACACTGCAATGCGTGAATCTTTATATGAGGTTTGTTCAGTACGTTCTATAGTGCTTTTCTGCTGGAATCTAGCAACTTACTTGGACATTCCATATCAAACAATCAAAGATACATGGCCGGGTGTTATAAGTGTTTCTGCTTTAAAACAAACACACTTCCTGAGCGAAATGTCACATATAAAATGATTTAGGTGTTTTCAGCTGTGTTGTACTTGCCTTTAGCTCTGGAAGTAAGAATACACTGCAATGCGTGAATCTCTACATTAGGTTTGTTCAGTCCAAACTATAGTGCTTTTCTGCTGGAATTTATCAACTTACTTGGACATTACATATCAAACAATGAAAGATACATGGCCGGGTGTTAAAAGTGTTTCTGCTTTAAAACAAACACTCTTCCTAAGTGAAATGTCACATGTAAAATGATTTAGGTGTTTTCAGCTGTGTTGTACTTGCCTTTAGCTCTGGAAGTAAGAATACAGTGCAATACGTGGATCATTACATTAGGTTTGTTCAAAACATCCTATAGTGCTTTTCTGATAGAATTTAGCAACTTAATTGGACATTCCATATGAAACAATGAAAGATACATGACCGGGTGTTAAAAGGGTTTCTGCTTTAAAACAAACACACTTCCTAAGTGAGATGAAACATGTAACATGATTTAGGTGTTTTCAGCTCTGTTGTACTTGCCTTTTGCTCTGGAAGTAAGAATACACTGCAATTTGTGTATCTTTACATCAGGTTTGTTCAGTCCCTTCTATAGTGCTTTTCTGCTGGAATCTAGCAACTTACTTGGAGATTCCATATGAAACAATGAAAGATACATGGCCGGGTGTTAAAAGTGTTTCTGCTTTAAAACAAACACACTTCCTAAGCGAAATGTCACATATAACATGATTTAGGTATTTTCAGCTGTGTTGTACTTGCCTTTTGCTCTGGAAGTAAGAAAAAATGCAATGCGTGTATCTTTACATTAGGTTTTTTCAATAAGTTCTATAGTGCTTTTCTGCTGGAATTTAGCAACATATTTGGACATTCCATATGAAACAATGAAAGAGACATGGCCAATTGTTAAAAGTGTTTCTGCTTTAAAACAAACACACTTCCTAACTGAAATGTCACATATAACATGATTTAGGTGTTTTCAGGTGTGTTGTACTTGCCTTTAGCTCTAGAATTAAGAATACACTGCAATACATGTGTCTTTACAGTAGGTTTTTTCAAAACGACCTATAGTGCTTTTCTGCGGGAGTTTAGCAACTTACTTGGACATTCCATATGAAACAATGAAAGAGACATGGCCAGGTGTTAAAAGCGTTTCTGCTTTAAAACAAACACATTTCCTAACTGAAATGTCACATATAACATGATTTAGGTGTTTTCAGCTGTGTTGTACTTGCCTTTAGCTCTGGAAGTAAGAAAACACTGCAATGCGTGAATCTTTACATTAGGTTTGTTCAATACGTTATATAGTGCTTTTCTGCTGGAATTTAGCAACTTACTTGGACATTCCATATGAAACAATGAAAGCTACATGGCTGGGTGTTAAAAGTGTTTCTGCTTTAAAACAAACACACTTCCTAAGTGAGATGAAACATGTAACATGATTTAGGTGTTTTCATCTCTGTTGTACTTGACTTTAGCTCTGGAAGAAAGAATACACTGCAATGCGTGTATCTTTACATTAGGTTTGTTCAGTCCGTTCTATACTGCTTTTCTGCTGGAATCTAGCAACTTACTTGGACATTCCATATCAAACAATGAAAGATACATGGCCGGGTGATAAAAGTGTTTCTGCTTTAAAGCAAACACACTTCCTAACTGAAATGTCACATGTAACATGATTTAGGTGTTTTCAGCTCTGTTGTACTTGCCTTTAGCTATGCAAGTAAGAATGTGGGGAATTGCCCATATCTTTATATTTGTGTTGTTCAATACATTCTATAGTGCTTTTCTGTTGGTATCTAGCAACTTACTTGGACATTCCATATGAAACAATGAAGGATACTTGGCCGGGTATTCCAAGTGTTTCTGCTGTAAACCAAAAAAACTTCCTAACTGAAATGTCACAAGTAACATGATTTATGTGTTTTCAGTTCTGTTGTACTTGCCTTTAGCTCTGCAAGTAAGAATGTTCTGAATTGCGTGTATCTATACATTAGTGTTGTTCACTATGTTCTATGGTGCTTTTCTGATGGAATCTAGCAACTTACTTGGACATTCCATTAGAAACATTGAAAGATACATGGCCAGGAGGTACAAGTGTTTCTTTTGTAAACCAAACACACTTCCTACCTAAAGTGTCACATATAACATGATTTAGGTGTTTTAAGCTCTGTTGTATTTCCTTTAGCTCTGCAAGTAAGAAAGTGCTGAATTGCACTTATCTTTATACTAGGGTTGTTCAATATGTTCTACAGTGCTTTTCGTCTGGAATCTAACAACTTACCTGGGCATTCCATATG
>NW_021611725.1:0-2461 GCF_004785775.1 Grammomys surdaster | reverse complement strand
AAAAAATTGTTGGGTGAAAACTCCTCTTTCCAGAAACAATGAAGTAAACAACTAGGAATGTGTATTTCTTTTCCTTATCTCCACACAGCTGTTGTTCCAGGTCTCATGCTGAGCTTATTCCTGATCCTTCATGTCTCATTCATATTCATCCTTTTGAAGAATCTCTTGTTTATTCCTAAAATTTCTTCCTTAACAGACTTCTCCTCCATTCACAAACTCTATTTGTATTCTGTCTTTGTTGTATTTTGTGAAGTTAATAATGACTATTTTATTTTGTGGTACTACGGTCTTGACATTCAATATATGCATCATATTAAACAATAAATGGTCACGATGTGTCCAACTTTTAAAGCCTAGAATGAGTTGAAAAAATGTGTTTACCAATGTTAACAAGAGGTGAACTGAGATAAATGGCATATTGAAATAATTCTGTGTGCTTTCTTGATAATCCATATAAAACTGAAATTAGCTAAAAAGTAAAGAGCAAGATACAGTTTTCTCCCTTCAGCTCCTTCCTGTATTGTGATATAGTAAAAATAATGTTTAAATGAGATTTAGCTCTGGATAGTACAATTCTCCCAAGGGTTTCAAATGGTCAGTGCCCCTGTATTTGCATATAAATATATCCTTCAAAACCAAACACAGCTTCAATTCAAAGGAAATAAGGAATATTTTATTCTTAGAGTCAAATATGAATGACCATGGCCCAGGAACCTGGGTTCAGGTTTCCCCCAATGACATGTTCCAAAGTCTCATAAATGTTACAAAGCACAAACAAGTCATAAGTCATAACTCAGGGCATTTTCAGCTACACTTGTGGAAACATCAGGACTGAGGTTGTAGCAAAGTGGGAAAATCTCTGCCATGGTTCTCAGATGCTGTCTGGTGACAGGAAAAGCTTTTAGTGTCAGGGAGGTGAGCATTCTGAGAAGCCACTGCACTCAAAAAGGTGCCACCTGATTGTCGCAGGGATGCTGGAAGAAACCACAGTGGGCAATGAGTGGTCCCGGAGGACACTGTAGAGAGCCCAGGGTAAATGGTCTCTGTCTCTGGAATGTTCTAAAGCTCCATATTCACAGGGAATCTCATCAATTTGCCAAGTGGAAAATCTTTCACATGTGTTTGGCTTTGTTGTCTGAGTCTCAGTGCAGTGTCCCATGTTTACCAAGCATAAACCTTGGGTCACAAGGAGGCCAAGCACTGTTCTATGGCCTGTGGTGACCTGGACAACACGTTACAGCAACTTTCTTAAGATTTACCAATATACCAGTTTCCTGCGGACCCCACCCCAAAAAAGACAATGAGACCACCGCCAGAAAGGAGGAAGCAATTTTAAGAGATCAATGCCCCCATTCCAAAGATATGGAGTAAGGGGTTTTTGGAGTTAAATGGATATTTGTCATCATTTATGGAGAGGGAGATGTTAACAAGTTGTTATGGTCTTAGGCAGAAGGGGAACAAAAATAAGAGATCTCAGATTCAGGGATTTCTCTTTCTCTTTCTTTTTCTTCCTCTGCTGTTCTTTCTGTCCTGTCTAGTGTCAGGGGGAAGAACAGGAACATAGGAATAATACAGGAATAATAGAATAAAAGAGTAGGCTGTTAAATCTACTTTTAGATCACAAAACTTCAACAAGACAAATGTTTTACATTGGTATGGAATTTATATATTGATGCAAATTTAGGATTATATCTTCCTACTTCATACTATCCAAATATAATTCAACTTTTGTTGAAGTAGTGTACCTATGCAATGTGAAGTTCTAGTTCTTTTTAAAGCTGCTATTACAAACTGTTTATGATAATTAAGAAACTCAAGTTAGTAGTCAGACAATCAAATTTAAGGTCATGTTAGATACTAGTTATTTAATTACAGAAATATGCTTCCTAGGTTGGACAGATAATAAATAGTTAGAAAAAATTCAAATGTAAGATAGATAGATAGATAGATAGATAGATAAACAGACAGTCTTAAAAAAAACTTCACAGCTCTTATACAGAATATGGCATTTAAAGCTGTTTTTTTTAATTGGATGTTTTATTTACATTTCATATATTGTCCACTTACCCCATTCCCCACCCAACCAGGAAACCCCTATCCCCTCACCCCTACTCTTTCTTCTCTGCAGATGTAACCCCTGCCTACCCTCCAACTCCCACCTCCCCACCCTCAAAATTCCCACCTCCTAGGGCGTCCAGCCTTCACTAAGTCAAGGATCTCTTCTTCCACCTATGCCCAGCAGGGCCCTCCACTCTTACATATACAGCTTAAGCCATGGATCCCTCCCTAAGTGCTCCCAGCTGGTGGTTTAGAACCTGGGAGCTCTGGTTGGTTGGTATTGTTGCTATCCTCATGGGGCCACAAACCCTTTCAGCTCCAATGGTCTTCACTCTAAATCCTCCATTGGGAACCCCATGATCAGTTCAATGGCTAGTTGTGAGCATCTGCCTCTGAATATGTC
>NW_021611724.1:0-5402 GCF_004785775.1 Grammomys surdaster | reverse complement strand
TCGATGGTTGAAGGCTTTAGGCTGTCGACGATGGGCAACGTCAAGGGACTCTGATGTGGGTGAAAGGAGGGTGAGAGCCCTGTCTTAGGCCATGTAGGCTGCACCCACTCCCAGCACCACGCACTCCTTTTCGGCTGCATTGGGTGGGCCCCTGGGAAGTGGACCTACAATAATCCCGTCATTGGGCTAACTCACAGCCATCCTAGTCTCTTGTAAATGTTCAAGTTACCAACCATTTGTCAGTTTGGGGTGTAATATTGTCATAAAGGAAGGCTCCCCAATGTTAGCGGCCATATCAAGGGTGGCCTTGGTTTAGGAAAAAGCCAATTTTTGTTGTGGTGATCAAGAGGCCAAGCTCTCTAGCGAGAGAAATGAGGGCAAAGCCAGGCATACCAGGAACCCTTCTGGAGGGCGTGGAAGTCTAGGGGTTGACCGTAAGGGGAGGCAGGGGAGCTGACAGTTGAGTCAGTCTCCTGCGGAGTCACTTCTGGATCCTCTGCAATTTTCAGCTGATGGTAATGAACTTCAACTGCCTTCTTGATGGCAGCATCAACCTGGTTCCGTGGACGACAGGTCACGGGCGATGATCTCTGTCTTGCTCAATCTTGATGTCGTGCGCACATCCTCTCAATGAGGGTCCGTCCGGATGGGTCCGTGCCTCGAGCCCCACGTCTGGGTGCCACTTGACCCGACCGGCGGGTCCTGGTTATTCGTGGGGGCGAGGAGGACTGCAACCTGCTATTCTTCAGAAGATATGGTACACTGCTTGAGTTATGGTCTCCCTGCTATTCTTCAGATGATATGGTATACTGCTTTGAGTCTATCTGCAGTTGCCAAGCAGGATCTTGCAGTTGCCCAGCTTCAGGGGACCTTGTGCAGGTGGGAAAAGGTAGGGGGTGAGGGTAAGGGCGAGGCTCCTGGCTTCTGGTCCATCTGGGTTAGAACTTCTAATAGCAGGCATCACGGGTGATTCAATTTTACCTGGAAAGAAAAAAGAAGGGGATTCTCAGGGAGATTCTCTTCCCTGGATGTAAATTGTTATTCATCGTATTTATGATTGGGCCTGGCTTTGTGAGGGTATCTATTTTTTTCATTAATATTTGTGGTAGCCGGTTAGCTGTGCCTTCTGTGGTATTGGGCAGGCATATCAGTCCTCGGCTCCATAAGGGAACTGGGACTGGGGCATTCCCTTTATGGGTATGAGGGTCCTTCCCCATATTTGTGGCAAAGTTTTGTTGGTCTTGGTGGTGCCTGAGGTCACCAACATGGTCAGCAAGAGATTTGCCATGAGCTTTCAGCTTTAGAGAGAGAAAAGTGAACAAGGCATGATGGGGAGTATTTCAGGGGGACTCCTTCTGAGGGGGTACCGTTCCTCCTCTTTTGTTTTTAAAGCCAATTTTTCAGAGTTCTTGTAAAATCAGGGCAGAAGCGCCAACAGTTGCTCCTTCCACACTCAGAGAGTCATGAAGGCCTTATTTAAGGATATATAAATCTATATTAATAATCTTTTGTCAAAGGACTTTTATAGCTCCACTGACAATTAATCAGACTATATGATATATCGATTAGAAATAGCTTTTTCTACTTTTTGTGAGATTACCTCTCTTTTGTCAATTAACTGTTGAGGAAGTTAGGGTTTACCTCTCTCTTGAGAATGTTGAACAGAGATTTAAATTCTTTTGTGGAGAGCTTAAAATAGTATCTTAGCCAATTTGCATCTCCTAGAAACTTTTGAAATTAATTTAAAATAAATAGACTCCCTTTTTTTTAAATCCTTTATCTGTGTGGGGTTTTTATTGGGTATTATACGTATTTACCTTTCAATGTTGTCTCCTTTCTCATTCTCCCCCCAAATCCCTTATCCCCTACCCCTTCCTCCTAATTTTTGTGATGGTGTGCTCCAAACATCCTCCCAGTTCCATCTCCCTGCTCTCTAATTCCAACACAGTAGGGGATCCAAACTTTTGGGGACCTTGGCCCTCCACTTTCACTGGAGTCTAACAAGGTCACCCTCAATTCCCTATACAGGTGCGTGAGTCCCTCCCTTTGTGCTCTCTGGTTGGTGGTTTAGACTTTGGGAGTTCTGGTTGAAACTTTTGATGCTCCTTCTAAAAAGGACCAACACATTCATTCTTTGGTCTTCCTTCTTCTATGTGAGTTTTATGTGGTCTATATGAAGATTCTTAGAAATTGTGAGCTTTTGGGCTAATATCCACTTATCAGTGAGTGCATACCATGTATGTTCTTTTGAGATTGGGTCGTCTCACTCAAGATGATATTTTCCAGCTCCATCCATTTGCCTAGGAATTTTGTGAACTGATTGTTTTTAATAGCTGAGTAGTACTCCATTGTATAAATGTACCACATTTTCTGCATCCATTCTTCTGTTGAAGGGCATCTGGGTTCTTTCCAACTTCTGGCTATTATAAATAAGGCTGCTATGAACATGGTGGAGCATGTGTCCCTGTTGTATGTTGAAACTTCTTTTGGGTATATGCCCAGGAGTGGTATAGCTGGGTCCCTAGGTAACGCTATGTTCAATTTTCTGAGATACCGCCAGACTGCCTTCCATAGTGGTTGTACCAATTTACAATCCCACCAACAGTGGAGGAGTGTTCCTCTTTCTCCACATCCTCGCCAACATGTACTGTCACCTGTGTTTTTGATCTTAGCCATTCTGACTGGTGTGAGGTGGAATCTCAGTGTTGTTTTCATTTGCATTTCCCTGATGACTAGGGATGCTGAACACTTCTTTAGGTGCTTCTCAACCATTCGAGCTTCCTCAGTTGAGAATTCTTTGTTCAGGTCTGTGCTCCATTTTTTAATAGGGTTCTTTGATTGTCTAGAGTCTAATTTCTTCAGTTCTTTGTATACCTTGGATATTAGCCCTTTATCAGATGTAGGGTTGGTGAATATCTTTTCCCAATCTGTTGGTTGCCGCTCTGTCCTATTGACTGTGTCCTTTGCTTTACAGAAGCTTTGCAGCTTTATGAGGTCCCATTTGTCAATTTTTGGTCTTAGAGCACAGGCCATTGGCGTTCTGTTCAGGAACTTTTTCCCTGTGCCTATGTATTCCAGGCTTTTTCCCAGTTTCTCTTCTATTAGTTTCAGTGTGGCTGGTTTTAGGTGGAGGTCCTTAATCCACTTGGAATTGAGCTTTGTACAAGGAGATAAGTATGGATCAATTTTCATTTTTCTACATGCTGACCACCAGTTGGACCAGCACCATTTGTTGAAAATGCTATCTTTTTTCCATTTGATGGTTTTAGCCCCTTTGTCAAAGATTAAGTTACCATAGGTATGGGGGTTCATTTCTGGGTCTTCTATTCTATTCCACTGATCCTCCTGCCTGTCTCTGTTCCAATACCATGCAGTTTTTATCACTATTGCTTTGTAGTACAGCTTGAAGTCGGGGATGGTGATTCCTCCAGAAGTTCTTTTATTGCTGAGAGTAGTTTTCGCAATCCTGGGTTTTTTGTTATTCCAAATAAATTTTAAGATTGCTCTTTCTATCTCTGAGAAGAATTGAGTGGGAATTTTGATGGGGATTGCATTAAATCTGTAGATGGCTTTTGGCAAAATAGCCATTTTTACTATATTAATCCTTCCAATCCATGAGCATGGGAGATCTTTCCATCTTCTGAGATCGGCTTCGATTTCTTTCTTCAGGGGAATGAAGTTCTTGTCATACAGGTCTCTTACTTGCTTGGTTAGGTTCACACCAAGGTATTTTATATTATCTGTGACTATTTTGAAGGGTGTCATTTCCATAATTTCTTTCTCAGCCAGTTTATCTTTTGAGTAGAGGAAGGCTACTGATTTGCTTGAGTTAATTTTATATCCAGCCACTTTGCTAAAGTTGTTTATCAGGTTTAGGAGTTCTCTGGTGGAAGTTTTGGGGTCACTTAAGTATACTATCATATCATCTGCAAATAGTGAGATTTTGACTTCTTCCTTTCCTATTTGTATCCCTTTGACCTCCTTGTGTTGCCTAATTGCTCTGGCTAGGACTTCCAATACTATATTAAATAAGTAGGGGGAGAGTGGGCAGCCTTGCCTAGTCCCTGATTTTAGTGGGATTGCTTCAAGTTTCTCTCCATTTAGTTTAATGCTGGCTACTGGTTTGCTGTAAATTGCTTTTACTATGTTTAGGTATGGACCTTGAATTCCTGACCTTTCCAAGACTTTTATCATGAAGGGGTGTTGAATTTTGTCAAATGCTTTCTCAGCATCTAGTGAGATGATCATGTGGTTTTTTTCTTTGAGTTTGTTTATATAATGGATTACATTGATGGATTTCCGAATATTGAACCAACCCTGCATTCCTGGGATGAAGCCAACTTGATCGTGATGGATAATTGTTTTGATGTGTTCTTGAATTCGGTTCGCTAGAATTTTATTGAGTAATTTTGCATCAATGTTCATAAGGGAGATTGGCCTGAAGTTCTCTTTCTTTGTTGGGTCTTTGTGTGGCTTAGGTATGAGTGTAATTGTGGCTTCAAAGAATGAGTTGGGTAGTGTACCTTCTGTTTCTATTTTGTGGAATAGTTTGAAAAGAATTGGGATTAGGTCTTCCTTGAAGGTCTGATAGAATTCTGCACTAAAACCGTCTGGTCCCGGGCTTTTCTTTGTAGGGAGACTTTTAATGACTGCTTCTATTTCTTTTGGGGTTATGGGACTGTTTAGATGGTTTATCTGGTCCTGATTTAACATTGGCAACTGGTATTTGTCTAGGAAATTGTCCATTTCATCCAAATTTTCCAATTTTGTTGAATATAGGCTTTTGTAGTAGGATCTGATGATTTTTTTAATTTCCTCAGTTTCTGTTGTTATGTCCCCCTTTTGAGTTCTGATTTTATTAATTTGGATACTGTCTCTCTGCCCTCTGATTAGTCTAGCTAAGGGTTTATCTATCTTGTTGTAAATCCAATCTTCTAAAGATAGACTACTGTAAAGAGGAAATGAATAAATCCCTTAATGAGATACAGGAAAATACAATTAAATGGGTAAAGGAATTAAGTAAAACTGTTCAAGATCTGAAAATGGAAATAGAAGCAAAAAAGGAAATACAAACTGAAGGAATTGTGGAGATGGGAAACCTAGGGAAGAGGAAAGGAACAACAGATGCAAGCACTATCAACAGAATACAAGAGATGGAAGAGAGAATCTCAGGCATAGAAGATACAATCGAAGAAATTGATACAGCAGTTAAAGAAAATGTTAACTCTAAAAGACTACTGATACAAAACATCCAGAAAATCTTGGATACCATGAAAAGACCTAACCTAAGAATAATAGGAATAGAAGAAGGTGAAGATTCCCAGCTCCAAGGCCCAGAAAATATTTTCACAGAAGAAAACTTTCCAACCTAGAGAAAGAGATGTCTATAAACATATAAGAAG
>NW_021611723.1:0-2903 GCF_004785775.1 Grammomys surdaster | reverse complement strand
AGCATTTTCTCAGCAGGTAATTTTCTCCTTGGCCAGGTTGCGGCTGCCCTCTCTGAGTGCGTTTCTAATGGAGTAGTTTTTGTTCAGACCCCATTATTCCAACCCTGACCACGGATACTCATCTGACCCTCTCTGTGATTGTACCATTGCCCTGGGAGCCTTGCAAGCTTCTAGTTTAGGATTGGTTCTTACTGTGTTGAAGCTCCTGCCTTGTGAGGATTCTGGAGATCCATTCAGGAAGCAAAGAGGTGCTTGGTTCGGTTGTTGGCCTTTCAACCACCATGTTTCTTTTATGACCAAGATGCTTAGTTTGCTGACAATTCGAGCCCTAGGTCATAGTCAACAGCAGACTTCAGCCAGTCTCCAGCCTCTGAAAACGGAATCAGTCTCTCTGAACTAGTTAAACCCCACACCGCTGCAGTAAAATACCCAGGAACAGCAACCTAAGGGAAGAGAAGTCTATTTCTGTGCACATTTGAGGCTGTAACCCATTACAGCAGGGAAGACACAGCAACAAGAAGGTAAGGCAGGCACACTGAATCCAGTCAGAAAGCAAAAGTAGTGAGTCCAAGACCCTACATGGAATGATGCCATCAACAGTTAGCTTGGGCCTTCCTACCTCAACCCAATCTAGAACCTCAACCCAATCTAGAAATTCTCTTACAGTCATGCCCAGAAGTTTGTCTTCTAGATGACTCTAGATCCTGTCAGAGTGACAGTCCACATTAACCAACACATCCCGTTATTCACATGGATGAGCACTTCTGCTCCTCTGAAATCTAGGAGCGGAACTCCCAGCCAGTACTGCACAGTTGTGGACCCCGAGCCCAGCTGCCTGATGGCATCAGTACCACTCACTCTACTGTCCTTGCTACAGTACTTGTGCTCCTTTCTTGCCTCGTAAAGTCAGTACCTCGAGGCACACTATTAATGGTTTTCTCATTCTATTGCTATATTCTTTTATGTTCTTAGAACAAAACAGAGTTTCAATAAAACTGTAGTACTTTTCTCTAATTCTCAGTTACTATCTTGGTTTAGATCTGTTCATCTCTCACTTAAAATACAGTAATTATTTAGTTATCTTTCTCTGCTTACACATTCCCTTGAACCCAAGCCTCACTCACTGCCATGAGAGTTGTTCACCTTTTTCTCTCCTTAAAAATGCCTGCCTCTCGGCCTTACTTACATGACTAGTTGCAGCTTAGATTCCGACACATACCTCACTGGACCTGGCACACCAAAAAAAAGAAAAAAAAAAGATCAGATGATCTTCCAATGAATGGTCTTCCTGTCTGGTATGCTACCTCTGCACGCACGCCCTACTCTGATACCCACCTTGGGTGTTTACTTAGCTGACAAAAGTGTGCCTATTCTTCAAAATTCTGCCCTAGTGTCACTTGCAGATGCCCCTCCCCTGGGGCCACGAAGATGATGCTAGGCCCACCTGTATGAGATGAGCTTCACTCACGCACACCCCCGGGCCTCCACCATCAGGCACACCAGCCACTTCTGCTGTGTACCTCTTTACTCTTTCCGGATCATGAGCTCTTTGTAGAATACTCTCTAAATAAATCAAGTCTAAAAAACTGACAGGCAGGAGAGAAATAATGTAGGAAATAACTTAGGGAAATGATGAATTGAATTTTAGTAAAAACAAAAACAGTATTTTTTCTTGATTTGTTATCTTAAAAGAACATTCTGAAGAAGAGTGTCAGAAATATGCATGATCTATTTACAAGATGCTTATAGGTTCTGGTAACTGCAATGTCAGGAAGAAAGCTATTACAATGCTTTAAACGATCAAAGAAGGAGGCAAACGGTCAATCCTTGGATTAAAAAGAACACTTCTTGATTACGTAAGTAAAAGCCTTTACCTACAGAACAGTGTGTATGCAGTGCATGACAATGGAAGGACAAGAAGAACAAGCTGTCCCCACCAGACTCTTACAGAGTCACTAAATCTCATGCACAAAGTGGGAAGAGAGCCCTCAGGACCCAGTTACTTCCTTTCCACTCTGAAACAGGGCCTCACACCCACAGCCTTGCCCAGGCCAGGCATCTGCTTCTCTACCCAGCCTTCCACACGGTTCTTAAAAGCACAATCTCTTCCTACCAACATGTGTGCCACTAAGTTTCCACTCCTGAATTCTGGAGGAGACACACAAAAACCATAGAACCTACATGTAAGAATTGTTATTTGAGGATTACATAAAATGTGTATCCCCTAAACTTTCTTACCTGGGTGTCTTGGCACATGCCTAGTTCTAGCACTCGTGAAACAGCAGGAGGACAACTACAGATTTTAAAATCAACCTGGGCTATCTAAGATATCTTTGTCTCAGAAAAACAATACCAATCAAAATTAAACCCTTTTTACTTTTTTTTTTAAGTTAGTGTACTAGAAATGAAACACTGTGAGCGCAGTTAGAAAGTGCTCAGCCCTGACCTCAGCCTCTTTGTTCTTCCTTTTCATTAGTATTTACATAAGTATTGTTTCTTACTTTTAATTTTAATCCTTCTATATGGTTTGAAAGTGGACCTTTCACAAACCACATACAGTTGGACCTCCTTTTAAAAACCCAATTAGAAGGGCTGGAGAGATGGCTCAGCGATCAGCTAAAAGCTTGTGTTCTTTGTCCTCGTTTGGTCTTTATTGCTGTGATAAACACCGTGACTAGCAAATTGAGGAGGAAAAGGTTTACTTGACTTCTTCCAATTACAGTTCCTCACTGAGGGAAGCCAGGGCAGGAATGCCAGGCAGGAACCTGGAGGCAGGAACTGAAGCGGAGATCATGGAGGAGTGCTGTTTTCTCTCTTGCTCTCCCCAGCTTGCTGTTATACTACCCAGGACCACGTGCCCAGGGATGGCACTACCACTGTGCCCCGGGTCCTCCCTTATCAAT
>NW_021611722.1:0-2034 GCF_004785775.1 Grammomys surdaster | reverse complement strand
CTATCCTTATGCCCATAGGTAAGCATAGCTCTCATCCCTCATCAAAGGATCTTCTTTATGCAGGAGACAGAGACACCTACAGAGGTACATAACTGTTCAAACTGCAGATAAGTGACTAGGGTAGGGGCATCCAACTACAATGGACATATCTACAATGCAACCCCACACCTAAGGCTTGGGGAACAACATAGAAGCAGAGGTAGAAAGGTCATAAGAGTCAGAAGACCTGGATGCCAACTCTGAGATAAGGCATGGATTAGACCTGCCAGGGAAACTGCACTCATGAAACCTCATGAAATAGGTGTGAAATCATGAAATAGGTGTGATGACTTGTTTTCATTTCAACTTGTTACAAATTAGAATCACCTGAGTAGGAATCTCACCTGTAGAATTGTCCTGATTGCCTTGACTGGGGAGGGAAAGCCACCCCAGATGTGGATGGCACAGTCTGGTAGCAGCCCAGAAAAAAAGACAGGGTTAGCAGCAAGACTATTTATCCTTGTTCAGTTGGCTTCCCTCTTCGTGCAGAGTGGATTCACCCTGTTGATGCTGCTGTTTTCTTTGCTGAGATCAGACACAGCGCTTCCAGATTTCCTTCATTGGCTAAAGATCAGTGTTGTCATGAAATCTTCCAGATTTTTGGTGCCAGATTGGCATTGCTGAGGTACCCTCATCTCAAGAACCAAGAAAATGCTGGCTCCTCAGCCTCTCAAGGGTGAGACAACTGTTCTTACTATTTTGATGTATGCTGATTTAATCAATTCTTCACACACACACACACACACACACACACACACACACACACACAATCTTATTGGTTCTGTCCTTCTAAAAAACTATCACCTGTACTGTATACTTTCCTAAATAAGACTACTGTCTTAGTTAGGGTTTCAGTTGTAGTGAACAGACACCATGTCCAAGACAACTCTTTTAAAGGACAACATTCAACTGGGGCTGGCTTATAGATTCTGGTGTACAGTCCGTTATCATCATGGCAAGAAGCATGGCAGAATGCAGGCAGGCCTGGTGATAAAGGAGCTGAAAGTTCTACATCTTCATCCAAAGAAAGGCAGGAGCAGACAGGAGAAGACTGGCTTCTAGGCAGCTAGGCCGAGGTCTTGAGGCCCATGCCCACAATGACATTTTTTCTCCAACAAGGTCATACCTCCTACTAGTGCCATTCCCTGGGTCAAGCATTTATAAACCACCACAACTACATAATGACAACACCAGTCAACATGCCAACGGTAATGGGGAGGTAGAGAGATGGGGAGGTTGAGGTGGGGGTAAGGGGGGATGGTATTTCACATAACCTCACCCCTAAAAGAAGGAGAACTCCTGTCTGTTCCAGGCAAGCCTAGGGTACATTGTAATATTCTGTTTTAAAACAAAACAAATCTATACCACTCTACCTCCTAAACCCCCTACCCCACCAAAAAAAAAAAAAAACCCTGCAAAAACCAGCTGTAGAATATGAGAACAGGCTACAGACTATGTACTTCACTCTTCATTGTACCTGAATGTATAATGACATTTTAAAACATACAGGCTGGGGACAAATCTCAGCCTAGCATGTGGAAAACTCTGGATTCTGTTCCTAGCAATACAAAAGGAAAAAGAAAAGCAGGTCAAAACACTACACAAAGCATCAATTATTAACAGATTTAAATATTTAGAATTGGGAATCTTGACTCACACTTTTAGTCTTAGCATTTGTGAGGCTAAGGAAGGAGGAGTAGCCATGGACTTGCAGCTAGTCTGTACTACACAGCTAGACCCTGTCTCAAGAAAAGAAGAGTGTTTATTTACCATATACTCATTTGGATTATGATAATCCAAATGAGTATATGGTAAATAAACTCCAATTAAATATGTCTTAATTTTTAATCCAATTAAATATGTCTTAATTTTTACTTTGGTAAAAAGAACACTTACTCTCACACAAAACTCTACATACCTTTATATAGTTTCACATGTAGTATTCAATTATAGAAATAACTTCAATGTCCTGGAGTAATTGAGAGGTTACGTAGA
>NW_021611721.1:0-1323 GCF_004785775.1 Grammomys surdaster | reverse complement strand
TGTGTGTGTGTGTGTGTGTATGTGTGTGTGTTACAGTATGTGTGCATTTATGCATGTAGCAGGGTCACTGGGGAGAAGAAATCTGGAACCCCATGGGTAGAAGCTGTGTTGAGAACAAGGCTAACTCATAGGAGCTATCTGTCACCTGCTACCATAGTAACAGGTGCATTTGGTATTCTGTACTAAAAGCAAGTTCATGGCTTATGATAATATGGTGAAGTAAAAGTCAAAATGCTATGAAGACAAGTTCATCCACCTAGGAAGATTTAGTTTCACTACTACCAGATGAGCCTGCAAGACTGGGATGCAGGAGCTGCGAGCATCCACAGATTCAGGGTCGTCGGAAAGGGCAGAGCCTGTATCCCTCAACCCTCAATCACTAAGGTCAGTCATTGGAGTTTTCCTGAGACACATCCCTTGTCAGTCAAACTTCTATTGTGCTATCTCTATCTTGCCCTGCTGAGAAAAGGAAGGACAAGACAGGTGGCCTCCAGTACATATTCACACAAAACAACCCATGAATACTGCTTCAACATGTGGGGAAGTGTCTACCTAAGATAATGCCTAGAAAAGGGAGCGAAAAAATTCTAACATTGTTCAACAAGTAAAAGAATTGACCCCCTGTGGAAGTGGGTGCATGTACTGAGGGACCACTCTCATCCTCAAAGCTCCATATTTCTGAGGCTTGCAGAGTGTCTGTCTGGCAAAACAGTGACCTAAACTTGCAGATCTTTTGGAAACTACAAATACAAGTATTGCAGAATTAGCAATGATTTTGCAAACATAAATTTTCCAGAAGCAGTTAGTACATGCAAGTTGGTAAACACATCTGTTCATTTGCACAAATATTTAATGAACACTAGTTTGAAGAGGCTGAGGTGGATGTCTTTACATCATTGCCTAACTTTGTCCTTATGTCACTGTCAGGTTCTGGTATTTAGGATATGAAAGGGCAACACAGCAGAAGGAATTCCCAAAATGAAAACCTCTCTCGGGATAGGAAACTCAAGGAGCCAACCTTACTTCTCGGTGAGATTGCTGCCTGCAGGATGTGACTCCACTTCTCCATGGGATAACTGCCTGCAGTGTATGATGCCACCAACCAGCAATTCCATTAGAGACGTTCATTATTCAGCCTCAGGTCTATGTAGCCAGAGAGATGGGAAGCCAGGAAAGTGGCCTTCCAAAGGATCTTAAGTGACAGCAACAGGGACAGCTCACAAAGACCACAGTATTCAGGCTGTTCCACTGAGACAGTCTACTGATAGCCACCTTCGCTGCCTTCCTTCTAGGACTTTGGCTGGTAAAATGATTAGCAGTAGC
>NW_021611720.1:0-2533 GCF_004785775.1 Grammomys surdaster | reverse complement strand
GGTTCCTGTAGCTTTCTCAGCTTGTTTTCTTACAGAACCCAAGACTATCATCTGAGGGATGGGCCCTCTGTCCTTGATCACTAATTGAGAAAATGCCTTATAGCTGGATATCATGGAGGCATTTCCTGAACTGAAGCTCTTTTTTCTGTGGTAACTCCAGCTTATGTCAAGTTGACACACAAGACCAGCCAATACACCAATAAACGGAATATAATTCAATACCCACAAATAAATCAATATACCCATGGACATGATCTTTGAAAAAGAAGCAAAAATAATAAAATAAAAAAAAGGAAGCATCTTCAACAAATGGCATGTCTTTAACTGGTGGTCTGCCTATAGAAGAATGCAGATTGATTCATATTTATTAACCTTGATAAAGCTCAAGCACAAGTGGACCTCAGAGCTCAACATTAAGCTAGATACATGGAATCTAATAAAAGAGAAAATGGGAAATAGCCTGGAATGTATTGACACAGGGAACATTTTCCATAACAGAACAGCAATGACTCAGGGTCTAACACTAAAAATTGATAATTAGGACTTCATCGAACTGAAAAGCTTCTTTGGGGAAAAGGACACTGTCAATAGGACAAAAGGGCAATCTAAAGACTTGGAAAAGATCTTCATTAATGTTACATCCAACAGAGGGGTAATATTCAAATATATAATGAAATCAAAAGATAGACTTCAAAAAAATCCAAAAAGAAGCCCTGTTAAAAACGTGGTACATTGGTAAACAGAGAATTCTCAAAAGAGGAATTGCAAAAGGCACAGAAACAATTAAAGAAATGTTGAGCATCCTTAGATATCAGCGTAATGTAAATCTAAATAAACCTAAGATTCCTCCTTACATGAATCAGAATTACTAAGGTAAAAACTCAAGTGACAGAGCATGCAGGAGAGAATGTGAAGAAAGAGGAGTATTTCTCCATTGCTGATGGGAGTATAAATTGACACAACCACTAGGTGGTTCCTTATTGCAAATAAGAAAATTCATAAATAGTTCTACATGAAGACCATTCCTGGGCATATTCCCAAAGATGCTCCACCATAGCATAAAGACACATCCTCTCCTATGTCCTTAGTAGCCTTACTCATAATAGCCAGAAACTGAATGCAATCCAGATATTCCTCAACAGAAGAATGGATACAGGAAATGTGGTTACCTTTCACAATGGAATTCTAATCTGCTAATAAAAGTGAGAACATCATGAGTTTGGCAGGCCAATAGATGGAACTAGAAGATATCATCCTGAATGTGGTAAATCAGACCCAAAATGACGTGAATAGTATGTATTTACTGAGAAGTGGATATTAGCCAAAATGTGCAGAATACCCATGATACAAACCACAGATTGTAAGAAGTTTAAAAATAAGGAAGGGCCATGTGAAAATGAGTCAATTCCACCAGAAGGGGCAATAAAATGGTCATGTGAGCCAGAGGGAAATAGGGTCACCAATGGAGGAATGGAGTCACCAGCCTACCTTCAAATGTTTTGATACATAATTTTTCCTATCTGTTAAAAATTAAAAAGGAAGGAAAAATGGAGCAGAGACTGAAGGGAAGGCCAAAGCCCATACAGTGACATGTCCAACTTGGGATTCATTCCATAGATGGGCACAATAGTGTGACACTATTATCAATGCTATGTTGTGCTTGCGGACTGGATATTAGCACAGCTGTCCTCTGAGAGACCAGCAGTTGACTGAGACAGATGCAGATACTCACAACCACCAATTAGACTAATGTCAGAGATCACTAAAGAAAAATCATGGGAAAAATTGAAGCAGCTAAAGGGATGGAAACCCCATAGCAAGACCAATAGTGTTAACTAACCCAGAACTTTAGGAGTTCTTACAGACTGAACCATTGACCAAAGCGCATACAAAGTCTGGTATTAGTCCCTAGGCACATATGTAGCATAAGACTGCCTTGTGTCGTTTCAGTGAGAGAGAATGTGCCTAATCCGGAGGAGATTTTCCTAGGGAAGGGGAAGCCCAGAGTCCAAGGAGGTCAGAACCATCTCAGAGGCAAAGGGGAAGGGAATGGGAAAAATGGAAGGGGGATGGGGTAAAGAAGAGTGGGAGTGGAAAAGGAAGAGTGAACAACATTTGGATTGTAAATAAATAAAATAATTAATTAAAAATAAAACACAAGTATTGACTTAATACTAGAAGCAACAACAACCAAATACTGCTGGATAATAAAGATGCCTACAGCTTAATGCTGGGCAAAAGGGAAAAAGACTGAGAATCAGATCCTGGGCTTGGCATCTAAGACAGGACACTACAGAGGAAGAGAGAAGGTGGAGAGAGGAGAAGATGTCATGGGTAAATGAATCATGAAAACATGGTCATGAGGGATGGCCAATGTGGTTAAGAGCAGTTCAGGCAGAACGTTGTAAATTACAATTTGGTGCATTAGTAAAGAAACAGACATTAATAGATCATAGGGTAGATACCTCCCCAGCTCTAAAGTTTTCTTATCAAAAATATAAAAGTTTAGTATCTTTACTCAGGAAGTAAATAA
>NW_021611719.1:0-3743 GCF_004785775.1 Grammomys surdaster | reverse complement strand
GATAAATAAAGCTACAGTGGATACTTTCAGGGTGAGGAGGTCAGAGGTGTTCTGAGAATGTAAGATCATGGTCAGAAGCACAATTTTTTCTCTGGTACAACTGTTAGATAGCCACTGGGAAAAAAAAAAAGAAAAAAAAGCCATAGGAGTGAAGTGCAGAGATGCTGTTCCCTAAATTTGCATAGGTTAGACCCTCTGTAACTCTTTATGGTCTCATTTTGTCCCAATGGAACAACCATAATACTCAGTCAAAATAAAGACTTGGTGTTTGAAAATACCTGCTTTGGCCTTGCCATCACCTGCCTTTAGGGATGGAGAAACTAATGTTCTGAAATCCTTGATGTTCAAGTATTGTGATAATCATGGAAATTCTTTTGATTTCCAGTGACACCAGTTTCTGTTCCCAAAGGTCTAGAAAGGGCAACTCAGACCACTCCTGACAGGAAGCTCAACATCCACTTCCCAGGACTTACTCCACATTCCCCAAGACCACTTCCTTCGTCCTTCATTATTCTCAGATGAAAGGCCAGCTTCTTTCTGCCTCTCTCTAGTTTCTGTCATATCCATCTCTCCTCGTCCAAAAAGTCTCCTCCATCAGGCAAACATGTCTATGAGCATATGCTGTAGACACTGACTGAGAGAGCTCAGTGCACTTGTTGTCACTACAACACTGGTGACATCACAAGGGATGCCAAGAACTCTCCAGGATACAATGGAATGTCCAAAGAAGGGGCTGCTGATGTCATGGGGAACACCCTTTGCCTCCCTGCTAATTTTCTCCCTGTACAGGTAGGAAGCTGAGGCATCCTTATAAGGGTGTTTCCTGCGTCACAGATATTGGGCACCTCCACTTTCCAAACCTATAGATTGATCTAGATTTGATTGAAAACACCTAAGTCATTTCTCTGTATTTAACTGAGGCTTTTTTCAAACCCTGCCTAGAAACGTCTCATCCTACCTCATGTCTTCATAATTCAGCAATATAAGCCATTAAGAACTCCTGAGAAATCATATCAGGAAGAATTGGAAGAGGAAAGGTCTCCTGTCTCATCATGTATAGGTGCTTGAAATCACATCCAGGATGAGCCTGCAGGGCAGGTAGCAATGTTAGTATCATTAGGGGGTGCACTCATGAAGCCTTGTGCTTAGCATTATAAATGTTACTCCAGGGGCCCTAAGAGAGAGAATTGAAGTCATCAGGTCCTGACAACAGTCTGGAGATCTCTTGACAGAGAAAACTCAAATATTGTAGCCACCAATGAAAAAGCCCTCAGGTTGTGTGTGGGGTTCTCCTCTCAGTGCCAAAGTCACCAAAGCAGGATTCCTCATAGGCCTCTCTGAGCTATACCATGAGAACCTCTCTGAAAAAAAAATAGTCGGTAGTGGTGGGAGTCAGGCACCCTGTGTAGGACAATACTATAGACATAGCTGAGTTGACAAAGCAAGTCCCTTGCATCTTGTGTTCTGATTCCCTAGTCACCCCACAAACTGTACAAACACCAATCTCAGTCAAACCCTGTTGGTTTATTGAGTGCATACACTATTGGTCAGAACCATAGCTCATATTTTTGTGGCTGAGCCATAGCCCCAAACACCTTTGTCAACTAATAAAGGAAAAAGAAAAAAAACAAAACAAAAAAAAAACAAAAGTAGGTCATAAGAAGGTTCAGGAAGTTACTGTCCACTGGTTAGTTCTGATCAGGCAACATTAGATATAACAGTATATATGGACCCTTTATTTGATGTGCCCTATGTAAGTCTTTGAGAAAAATTGAAGATTAACAAATGTCTTACAGAACATTACAGGATGTAATCACCCTGACCTACATTGCTCTGCTCAATTTATTTTTATGTGTCATTTAGTAGTCATTTTAAAGCAAAATCTGAAATAGGTGGCAGAGATGGAAAAAATGGCTATAGGCACACTGGGGGATACTCACCTCAACATTAGAAAACCGATCTCTATCAGTAAGTAGTGCTGTCCTCAAAGTCCTTGAAGGCACCACTTGTAAGCCTAGCTATTGGAAAGTGGAAGCAGGAGTCTCTGATCTGAAGGTTAACCTGGAATTCCAAGAGGAGGACAACATGGGGTACATGAGACCCTGTTTTTGAAACCGACTCTGAAACACACCATAAGTCCAAGGACACACCTACCAATCCTTCTGTATTATGAAGAACTTAACCATTCTCTCACTGCCAGTCTTTCATTCTGGGAAGATGGAAAAGAAGTAGAAATGATTTTTCTATTCTAAGGACTTTGTTTTATCTTTCCTTAGGTCTACATTAAGAACAATTGAAAATGGGAGACACTATCTGAATAATTGAGTAATATCGACTAATTCAAGCATAATACTGTTCCTAAGAAAATCTCTAGTTTCTCTGAGTGTGTTGCATTGGTGGAGAATCCAGCATCACTGAATAGTGGGAAACCGACACTGTTTCCCTGCATTTGTGGTCCTAGACCTGGCTCTGGGGCAGATGGGTGCACACCTAGGGATCCTCTGAAGGGATAGAGTGAGGTGAAACGGGCACTGAGCAGGATGCACACCATTGCTTAGCCCCTCATTTCAGGTAACAAACACAATCTCTGTTCCCCATTTTGGAGCATCAGTTGAGCCCATGGACTATGCCTGATCATGGTAATGTCATGCAGTCATCGTGAAAATAGAAAGCAGAAAAGGAAAAGCTAAAGGACTTCACTACAATTAGTTCAATAATGATTGTGATTATTTCTTATTGATATCTTTGACTTTATTTTATTAATTTAATGGCTTAATGTACCAGCTCATTTGAAAAGTGGATCCATAAGATAAACCCCTTTCAAGAATATTAGAGTGACACATAAACAAGAATAAGGACAATAGTCAGGCACAGCCAGAAGAATGTTGACAAGGGCCTAACACACCATCCCATAAGGAACCTGAAAGTGGTGGACTCAAGATTGTTGGAAAAACCACCTTAGTTTATCCAGTTGTGGCATAGCACCCTACAATGTACTTTCCAGGTTATGGAAACATTAAATGGAATCCTTTAATGAATGTTAGATTTTAGTAGACTGATATTGGATCTCACATTTATGATGCCAATTAGATAGGAGAAGTGATTTCTAAAAATCTGAAGGAAAATCAAACTGTCAGATGTTTTTATAATGATCAGCAAGGGCATTTGGATGAATATTTTACTATTGCTCTGTATTTTAATTCAAAACCATGTATAAGGATAACTCCACAAGTTTCTTTATTGCACCTGATTGTTTTAGCTCTCCTGGGGGAGGTCATTTGAGTATGTTTGGACCAAGGATTGGCACTATTAAGAGTTGAGGTCTTGTTGAAATAGATTGGCTTTATTGGCTGAAGGATGTCACCATAGAGTAAGGGACAGAGACCTCCCTCTGGCTACCCTTGAGACAGCCTTTTAGAATTCACAACAAGATGTAGAACTATCAACTCCTCCAAGGTCATTCTCATATGGATAATGCCAGGCTTCATGCCATGATGATAATGGTTAGAAACTCTGAACCTTTAAGCCAGCCCCAATATATGTTGTCCTGTTTAAAAGTAGGTTTGGTCATACTGTCTCTTCACCCTAATGGAAATCCTAAGAGAGATGTTGGTGTCATTATTGGGCTATTGCTGTAATAGGCCTGATCGTGTGTTTGTTAGGTAGAATGTGGAGTTGGGTACTTTGGATTTGGAGTGTGGTGCAATGCTTTCAGTTGTGCTTTTGGGCCATCCTAGTAGGAA
>NW_021611718.1:0-1603 GCF_004785775.1 Grammomys surdaster | reverse complement strand
GTCACAGTGTGTCATCATAGCAATCCAGGCTCTAAGACAGGCAGGCTGTCCTTGTATTGCCTTGGTTAACATGGAACTCGCTCTGTAGACCAGGCTGGCTGGCACTTGTTGCTGTCTTCTGCCTTGTCCCCTGTATGCAGGGAGTGCAGGTGTGAGAAATCACACACAACTTGGCCTTAATATTTTTTTTTACTCTGCTCTAGTATCTGTTTTATGTTAAGTATTTTCCTCATGGGTCTGTATATATTATGTTTTCTGAGAATATTTTAGAGAGGAAAGTTTCAAAATGGTGTAGAAGCCCAGCACTAGGAGGAAACCTGTCACTGGGGTCCCTGGGATCTACCAGAGCATCTCTGTGGAAAGTAGGGCTGGAGTTTCTCTCCTCTGTGGACTGAGACTTGTGCAAAGAGGTGGGGCTTCTTGGAGGCAGGGGCAGGGGCAGGGGCAGGGGCAGGGGTCAGGAACAGGTAATTCCCAGTGAAATCAAGGCCATCCTGGTCTATACAGTGAATTTCTAACTTGGTGGGACCCTAGAAAGACAGTGGGAGAGGGGCAACAGGAGAGGGAGGGGGCCGGGCAGTGGTGGCACACGCCTTTAATCCCAGCACTTGGGAAGCAGAGACAGGCGGATTTCTGAGTTTGAGGTCAGCCTGGTCTACAGAGTGAGTTCCAGGACAGCCAGGGCTACACAGAGAAACCCTGTCTCGAAAATCCAAAAAAAAAAAAAAGAAGGAGGGAGGGACTGAGCATGAATTGTATCACTACTTATGTCACATACTGATAACATAAATGAGATAAAGCACGGATCTGGGCTGGGATAGGGACATTCCAGATGTCGTGAAGGGCGGAGGCTGGAGTATGAGTATAGTTGATATTCTGGGTGGACACTCCTTCCTTAGAGCTGTGTGTAGTTGATATACTGGGTGGACACTCCTTCCTTAGAGCTGTGTGTAGTTGATATACTGGGTGGACACTCCTTCCTTAGAGCTCTGTGGGGTGTGTGTGTGTATGTCACAATGTGTTTATACCGGTATCCTTGCCAGCCAGAGAGGATGCCTCATTTGACTGATATGGATGTCAGAACTGAACTCTGGTTCTTTGTTCTGGATTTTTGAAACAGGTTTCTCTGTGTAGGCCTGGCTGTCCTTCAACTCTCTGTAAACCAGGCAGTCCTTGAACTCAAAGATCCCCCTGTGTCTTCCTTCCAAATGCTGGGTTAAAGTCGTGCACCACCACCGCCTGTTGGGCTAAGATAGGTGCGTCTTAAAGTGTGGTCTTTTAATGTCAGCACCAGCAGCGTGTTAGAAATGGAAAATTTTGGAACCATTCCAAGACTTCTAAAGCAACATACAACTAATAGTCAGTTTTAAAATAAACCCTCCAGGGACTGGAGAGATGACTCGGCAGTTTCGAGCACTTGCTGCTCTTACAGAGGATCTGAGCTAAGTTCCCAGCACCCACGTGGTGGCTTAAAACCGTCTGTAACTCCAGGCTCAAGGGACTATGCCACCCTCCTCTGAGTTCTTTGAGCAGTGCTTCCATGTGGAGCACATTTGGACATGCAGGAAAACACTCGCATGAAATCAGATTAACCTAAAAGAGT
>NW_021611717.1:0-2487 GCF_004785775.1 Grammomys surdaster | reverse complement strand
GCAAATAACCCTTAAGAATGAAATTAACGTGATAAAGCCTACTTACAAGGGAGATGGCTCCAAAACTGTAGAAGACCACATACTGGAGAGAAATCTTATTAATATAATCCATGTGACAAAAGGCTTTTTACAAAGTTATTTTCTGCAAAAGTATAAAAGAGCCCATTTGGAGAAGAACTATGAATATAATTGTACTGGTTGGTTTTGTGTGGAACTTGACACGGGCTGGAGTTATCACAGAGAAAGGAGCTCCATTTGAGGAAATGCCTCCATGAGATTCAGCTGTATGGCATTTTATGAATTAGTGATAATTTGAGAGGGCCCACTGTGGGTCTCATCATTCTTGGGATGGTAGTCTTGGGTTCTATGGGACTTTGTTATTTTCCAAGAACTAAAACTTCAGCATTCCAGGAAGTTACCTGTTCCCTGGGCAGGTGAGTCATATAGGTTAATTTTGGGCATTAAGCAACCTTGATCTGTTGACATCAAAATCTCTTTGCCTATACACATTGTTCCTCTAATAAGTAGTGTGATGTCAAGCCAGGGGAAGCAAACCAGTAAATAACATCCTTCCATGGCCTCTGGGTCAGCTTCTGCTTTTTGACTTGCTTAGTTCCAGTCCTGACTTCCTTTGGTGAAGAACAGCAACTTGGAAGTGTAAGCTCAATAAACCCTTTCCTCCCCAACTTCCTTATAGTTCATGATATTTGTACAAGAATAGAAACCCTGACTAAGACAGTATTCAGTGTGTTAAAGCCTTTGCACTTCCTACTTCTTTCCAAAACATAAAAGACCCATACTGGAAGGAAACCTCACAAATGCAATCAATGAGTTAAAGACTTTTCACAACTTTGTAGTCTCTATTATTATAAAACAGCACATAATAGAGAGAAATCTTATGAATGTAATCAGTGTTCTAAAGCATTTGCAAGTCATGGTCATCTGCAGTCTTATAAAAGATCCATACAATAGATAAATCACATGAATGCTATCGATGTGGTTCAGCCTTTGCATATCATTGTTCTTTACAGACACAAAATAATCACTCTGGAGAGAACCCCTGTTAATGTAATCACTGTGGTAAACCTTGTGAATTTACTGTCATCTGCAAATACAAAATAGAACACATTCAAGAGAGCAACCTTCTCAAAATAATTAGTGTATTAAGCTCTTGGAAGTTACAGTTATCCCCCAATACATAAAACACCACATAACATAGAGAAACTGCATGAATGTCATGAATGAGGTAAAGCCTTTCCAGGACAGTCATCTCTGAATACACAAAAGAAAATGTGCAGGAGAGAAACCTCATGAATTTAGTCAATGTTAGAAAGCATTTGCATATCACAGTTGTCTCCAGACACATGAAGGCGCACATGGTGGAGAGAGGCCCTATGAGTGTAATGCATGTGGTGTCACTGTGTTCTCCAAATATTTCAAGGAATACACACTTTAGAGAAATCTTATGAATGAAATGAGCATGGAAAAGCCTGTTTATATCACTATAGTTTCCAAAGACATAAAAGAACACATATTGGAGAGAAACTTTTTGAATGTACTCAAGTTGGAAAATCCTTTACATGCCACAGTAGTCTCTGAATACCAAAATGAACACATACTAGAGAGAAACCTTTGAAAATAATCAAAGTGTTAAAGCCTCTGCATGTCGTAATCATATTTAAATGCATGAAGGAATTCATAGTAGAAATGAACTGCTGTGATTTGAATATGCTTGGACCAAAGAAGTGGCAATATTAAGATATTCAACATTGTTGGAATTGATAGTACTGTCTTGAAGGAAGTGAATTCCTGATGGTGGTCTTTGGAGATCTGACCAGGATAAAACAGACACTCCTACTGTTGGGCTGGAAGACTGTCTCTTCCTGGTTGCCTTCTCATGAAGATACAGAACTCTGACCTCCACCTCCAGCGTCATGGCTTCCTGCATGCTGCTAATCTTCCTGCTATGATGGTAACTGACTCAACATTTGAAACTGTAAGCCAGGCCTAACGAAATACTTGCCTCTAAAACAGTTTCCTTGATCACAGTGCCTCTTCTCTGCAATGGAAATTCTATCTAAGACAGAAGTTGGTACCCCAGACATAAGTATTGCTATGATAGGATTGACTATGCTTTTGTTTGGAGCAATGTGGATTTTTAGACTTTGGATTGCTACATGTATTAAGTGGAACTTAATGGTCCATTCTAGTAGGAATATGGAACACACACATATGTACTAAGGGTGATTTGACTTTTGTATATAGTTTTAATGACTTTTGCTTAAGAATGTTGCTGTCTTTTTCCCATGTCTGAAGAGTGTCCTTGAGGCTAATGTAAGGAGGTTTATGCTGATTGCATTGACAAATAAAGTCTCAGGAAAGACAACTATAGCCTTTGGCCTGTGTATACTCTCATGGTGATTGTGTTGATTATGCTTAGTAATCTTAGAAAGGAAAAATATAAAATGTTAGGTTCAAAGAGAAACG
>NW_021611716.1:0-3325 GCF_004785775.1 Grammomys surdaster | reverse complement strand
ACCTGTTCCCTGGGCAGGTGAGTCATATAGGTTAATTTTGGGCATTACGCAACCTTGATCTGTTGACATCATAATCTCTTCGCCTATACACATTGTTCCTCTAATAAGTAGTGTGATGTCAAGCCAGGGGAAGCAAACCAGTAAATAACATCCTTTCATGGCCTCTGGGTGAGCTTCTGCTTTTTGACTTGCTTAGTTCCAGTCCTGACTTCCTTTGGTGAGGAACAGCAACTTGGAAGTGTAAGCTCAATAAACCCTTTCCTCCCCAACTTCCTTATAGTTCATGATATTTGTACAAGAATAGAAACCCTGACTAAGACAGTATTCAGTGTGTTAAAGCCTTTGCACTTCCTACTTCTTTCCAAAACATAAAAGACCCATACTGGAATGAAACCTCACAAATGCAATAAATGAGTTAAAGACTTTTCACAACCTTGTAGTCTCTATTATTATAAAACAGCACATAATAGAGAGAAATCTTATGAATGTAATCAGTGTTCTAAAGCATTTGAAAGTCATGGTCCTCTGCAGTCTTATAAAAGATCCATACAATAGATAAATCACATGAATGCTATCGATGTGGTTCAGCCTTTGCATATCATTGTTCTTTACAGACACAAAAAAATCACTCTGGAGAGAACCCCTGTTAATGTAATCACTGTGGTAAAACCTTGTGAATTCACTGTCATCTGCAAATACATAATAGAACACATTCAAGAGAGCAACCTTCTCAAAGTAATCAGTGTATTAAGCTCTTGGGAGTTACAGTTATCCCCCAATACATAAAACAACACATAATGTAGAGAAACTGCATGAATGTCATGAATGAGTTAAAGCTTTTCCAGGACAGTCATCTCTCAATACACAAAGGAAAATGTGCAGGAGAGAAACCTCATGAATTTAGTCAATGTTAGAAAGCATTTGCATATCACAGTTGTCTCCAAACACATGAAGGCGCACATGGTGGTGAGAGGCCCTATGAGTGTAATGCATGTGGTGTCACTGTCTTCTCCAAATACTTCAAGGAATACACACTTTAGAGAAATCTTATGAATGAAATGAGCATGGAAAAGCCTGCTTATATCACTATAGTTTCCAAAGACATAAAAGAACACATATTGGAGAGAAACTTTTTGAATGTACTCAAGTTGGAAAATCCTTTACATGCCACAGTAGTCTCTGAATACCAAAATGAACACATACTAGAGAGAAACCTTCTGAAAATAATCAAAGTGTTAAAGCCTCTCCATGTGGTAATCATATTTAAATGCATGAAGGAATTCATAGTAGAAATGAACTGCTGTGATTTGAATATGCTTGGACCAAAGAAGTGGCAATATTAAGATATTCAACATTGTTGGAATTGATAGTACTGTCTTGAAGGAAGTGAATTCCTGATGGTTGTCTTTGGAGATCTGACCAGGATAAAACAGACACTCCTACTGTTGGGCTGGAAGACTGTCTCTTCCTGGTTGCCTTCTCATGAAGATACAGAACTCTGACCTCCACCTCCAGCGTCATGGCTTCCTGCATGCTGCTAATCTTCCTGCTATGATGGTAACTGACTCAACATTTGAAACTGTAAGGCAGGCCTAAGGAAATACTTGCCTCTAAAACAGTTTCCTTGGTCACAGTGCCTCTTCTTAGCAATGGAAATTCTATCTAAGACAGAAGTTGGTACCCCAGACATAAGTATTGCTATGATAGGATTGACTATGTTTTTGTTTGGAGCAATGTGGATTTTTAGACTTTGGATTGCTACATGTATTAAGTGGAACTTAATGGTCCATTCTAGTAGGAATATGGAACACACACATATGTACTAAGGGTGATTTGACTTTTGTATATAGTTTTAATGATTTTTGCTTAAGAATGTTGCTACCTTTTCCCCATGTCTGAAGAGTGTCCTTGAGGCTAAGGTAAGGAGGTTTATGTTGATTGCATTGATAAATAAAGTCTCAGGAAAGCCAAGTATAGCCTTTGGCCTGTGTTTACTCTCATGATGATTGTGCTGATTATGCTTAGAAATCTTAGAAAGGAAAAATATAAAATGTTATGTTCAAAGAGAAAAGGCTCACCAGGAAGTTGAATGAAGTTAAATCCTGTGATCAAAGCTATCCAATGGTATTAAAGAAATGGTGATGTTATAGGCAGATTCCATCCACCTAAACATACAGATATGAAGTTGTATGAAGGAGAACTGTGTCATGATAGGCACTATTATTACCTGGTTATTGTTTTCATGTGGACATAAGGAGATACATCTATGTGTCCAATTGACGAACGATACATTGTCATTACTATTCTGGGTTTTCAATTTAAGATCTAAAAGGAAATACTTATGTCCAGGCATGGGGGTACATGCCTTAAATCCCAGGAGATGAGATTCAAGCAGATTTCTGGTTTAAGTCATCCTGGTCCAGCACAAGTTGTAGGTAAAGAAAAACTTAGGTTAAGTCAAATTGCCACAAACACACACACCTTAATCCCAGCATTCAAGAGACAGAGCCATGCAGATCTCTGAGTTCAAGGTTAAACTACTGAGTAAGTTCCAGTAGCACCAAGCTTAGTCAGTGAAGTTGTTGAAAATTAGAAAGCTGGTGATAATGTAATAGAAGGGCCATGTTCCAGCCCCAGAAAGCAGCAGATCTCAGCAGCTTTATCCATGTGCCTCTGGCTTTAGAGGCAAGACTAGAAGGGACTATTGCCACAGTTTATACTGTTAGCTATAGTTTAAAAATTAGTGGTGGTGAAGAACAGACCAGCATCAGTGAGGTGATATCTTCTGGGGTCTGTTTTCTGAGACGAAAATAAACCTGTGTTCCAGAGATAGCCAAGGATATACCTGGTGGTTCAGCTGGTCTTCATCATGTGTAAATATCACCAACATAGCACTGGTTTTAAGGCATGAATGTGTCCTGGAGAACAGCTAAGGCTTGGCCCCATGAAGGACATGTATGTGAGGAAAGCAATGAAGAGTAGTTGCAGCAGGAGAACACAGCATATTGAAGATGTCAGTGCCATGGGCTGAGTAGAAAGACCATCAGCAGCAGCTGCAGCAGACTGGAGTCAACCAGAACCTAGAGTGCTATAGAGTGAAGAGTTGTAGAAATGACCCACTGCCTTTCATGATGCGCAGATCATATGTGGATCCCAGATATGGGAACATGAAGCTGTAATATTGAAGTTACCTTGAGGACCCCAAGATTTTGAGGTGCCAGAGTTGTGGGGCACCTGCTCAGTAAAACTGCTTTCAGGGAGTAAAACCAGCCAAAGATAAAGAATTGTGCTGCAGTGAAGAAAGCACAAAGGAGTCATAGATCTG
>NW_021611715.1:0-2844 GCF_004785775.1 Grammomys surdaster | reverse complement strand
TCTCTCTCTCTCTCTCTCTCTCTCTCTCTCTGTGTGTGTGTGTGTGTGTTTGTGTGTGTGTGTATTTGTGTTTCTGTGTGTCTGTGTGTGTGTGAATGTAAAATGGACTACCGTTTTTGGAGTTGTTGGTCAAAGAGGTCTCATAGAAACTCAAAACATTACTACTGATTGATATTGCTTGTGGTTACTCCCAAGAAATTGATGATAAGACCATCACAAGAATGTTATAAACAAATTACATATTTTGAACACAGAATATTACCAAACAAGTAGTAAAAGAAATGGAAACATCTCCAATTCCTCTATCCAGCTTCAAAAGTTTTGCAAGGAGTCAGTAATCATCAGTTGTAGAAAAGTTTAAACCCTGTGACCTCACTGAAAGTGACATGCCAAGACATTCCCAATATTTTATATGATTTCTCAAAATTCACAGCTACTTAGTTTGTAAGAATTTGGGGTTGCTTACTATGTTTTTTATTTTGATTTATGGCCCTGATACAATTTAGTTTATGATTTCTCTGGATGCAACCAAGCTTTTGAAAAATATAATATCTTTTTTAATTCTTTTATGCTTCATTCTCATACCTGTGAGGCTATGAGCACAGAATGTCCCTCTCCTTCCAAGAAACAACATCTCATTCAGAGATGAAGATGAAAGAAGAGAGAAATCAACCACCAATTCTGGAATAGCTTTTGTCTCTGTTCTTAGTACAGTGGATCATACTTTGTGTTCTTCATGTCCCCAATACAGGTGAGATTCATTTAAAAACTGCTTCCCATTTTCTATAATGTTCAGGGGTTTTATGTATCAATGAATCTTTGAACATGACCTTTAATCATCCATGCACTGTTCAATGATGTTTTTTTCTTGACGCATGTGATTTTTATTGAGTGAGTGTTTTCTTTCCCTTTGATATCTAAGCTGATTAGCAGGATACAGTTAGTGGCCATATAACTTCAATTTTCAATGTATTCAACAAAAAGTTTTCTGCTGATAATGTGGCAATAAGTGTAACATTCATCCATATTTTCCTGTTTTATAGGAAAGAATTATTAAATCTCTGTGAAGAATGACATTATGCCTTTTTGGAAACATTAATTACATTAGTGAGAGTAGTTGCAAAACGTGATATTAAGAATCATAATGATAAAAATAATGAAAGTGCAGTTGGTGTATTAAGCTTTGTGAAGGTTTCAGACTTTCTCAAAATCTGCTCAGCTATTTCTTTCTGAAGCCATCATTTAAAAGTTTATTTGAAAGGCTACAGATATAGTTCAACAGTTAAGAGTACCTACTGCTATTCAGAGGACAAGGCTTCAATTTATGATACCTACATGGTGGCTCACAACCAATTGTAACTCAACATCTAGGAGTTCTGAAACTTTTTTTCATCCCTTTGAATGCACTAGGCATTCACTGGGTACACAGATAATATGCATGCAATCACATATATGCATAAAATTTTTAACTTTTTAAAAATGCTATATTGAAATTATTTGTGATTGAAATAAAATTAATGACTGATTTTCTTTTCCAATAATGTTTCCAACTCCTTTTATGTGACATTGGTATTGTTTTAAGTATTTCATGAATCTTATATATTTATGGTTTTTAATATATTATGGCATTTTTCGTGTCATTTAAAACTTAATAGGAAAATGATACAGAGTAAAAGAACTATAACAAAAAGAATAAGTGATTTTATACTATAGCTATTTTTGATTAAGTTGCTCTAATAACCCTTGTGGGAGCATGCAAATTTCTTACTACCACCTCAATTCTGGGAATTCTCAAATGAAACACAAATACACACCCACACACACACACACACACACACACACACTCATAGCTCTGTATATTAACAAGCCTTTTTTTTCTTTTCTTTTTTTTTATTGGATATTTTATTTACATTTCATATGTTATCCCCCTTCCCCATCCCCCACCCACCCGGGAACACCCCATCCCCTTACCCCTCCTCCTTCTTCTCCGTGGATGTAACCCCCACCTACCCCCCCACTCCCACTTCCCCACCCTCAAACTTCCCACCCCCTGGGGCGTCCGCCTTCATGAGGTCAAGGATCTCATCTTCCATCTGTGCCCGGCAGGGCCATCCACTCTTACATATTCAGGTGAAGCCCTGGATCCCTCCATAAGTGCTCCCAGGCTGGTGGTTAGGACCCTGGGAGCTGTGGTTGGTTGGTATTGTTGCTCTCCTCATGGTGCCACAAACCCTTTCAGCTCCTTCAGTCCTCACTCTAACTCCTCCATTGGGAACCACATTATCAGTTCAATGGCTAGTTGTGAGCACCTGCCTCTGAATATGTCAGACTCTTGAAGGCCTCTGAGGAGACATCCATATCAGGCCCTTATCGGCATGCACTTCCTGACTTCCACATCAGCATCTACCTTTGGTGACTGCACATGGGATGGATACTCAGGTGGAAAGGTCTTCAAATGGCCCCTCCTTCAGTTTCTGTCCCTCTCTTTGTCTCCATATTTGCTCCTTGAGTATTTTGTTGCTCCTTCTAAGAAGAACTGAATCACCCCCACTTGGTCTTCCTTTTTTATGAGCTTCATGTGGCCTGTGAGTTGCATCTTGGGCATTTCAAGGTTCTGGGCTAATATCCAATAATCAGTGAGTGAATACCATGTGAGTTCTTTTGTGATTGGCTTACTTCACTCAGGATGATAATTTCTAGTTCTGTTCATTTACCTAGGAACCTCTCGAATTCATTGTTTTTAATAGCTGAGTAATACTCCTTTGTGTAAATATACCACATTTTTTGAATCCATTCCTCAGTTGAAGGACATCTGGGTTCTTTCCAGCTCCTGGCTATTATAAA
>NW_021611714.1:0-1794 GCF_004785775.1 Grammomys surdaster | reverse complement strand
TGCAAATTCAAGTGTGTCATGTACATAAAACTTGTCCCTACCAACAATCATATCATATCCAATGCAGTTCCCAAATTTTCTCAGTTTTACTCCTCAGAGTTTCAACCAATAGGAACTGTCAATCAAGTCCTGGAAGCCAGAAAGGGGCTCCCTGATTGGATGAGATAACCTGGGGTACATTTTCCTAGGGTAGAAGAGAATCCTTCTCACTGTAGGAGCGCTCTCCTTCCGGAACTCTAGGGGACTCCAGCTCAGAGTCTGGAGATGCTTGGTGGACTGCAGATCTCTAGGGACTTGATCGGATCCTGGTCATGGAGGATTGAAACATCAACTATCCACGCCATGTGGAACGTGAGGAAAAAAGCGGAAAGGTCAGTGCAGGCTAGGAGTGATGGGTTGGCCACATCCATGAGAGAAAGACTGTTAGTTAGACCTGCCTGGACAGGATCAGTGTGCTGTAGGGTTTGCCTGCCTAGACATTGTGGCTTCTTTGTACCACATAACGAACAGGTCACTTGATCTTACTCTGTTTCCTCACTTTCAGGTGCAAAAGCACAGCTGGTCTTACCAGCTGGGGAGGAGAGAAGTGGGAAGAGAGAGATCGGTCCCCTCTCTGGGCTCGGAGCCTCAGCAACAAAATGGGGGGGAGTAGAAAAACTGAGGGTACTGAGGAGAAAGGGGAGGAATGGAGAAAATCCTTCTGCTGTAGACACTTTGGGCATCAGGGATGACTGGACTCAAGAGGGTGCCATTAGCAGTAGGCAGAATACTGAGCTTCTGCCTCAGAAGCCAGTCCCTGAGTCTAGGTGGGGCCCCGAGGATGTGCAGCCTGTGCCACTTCAGAATCCCCATGGCCAGTGGATGCCACATGGGGGATCCCAGGTACAGTCTGTGTCCCTAACGGTGCCTGGTGCAAGTCCTGTGCCCATTCCTGTGCCCCATGTACAGCCTAAGCCATTCAATATGCCCCAGGCACAGCAAATGTCCATTGCTGTGTCCCCAGTACAGGCTACACCAGATAATGTACCCCCAGCACAGTGTCTACCAATCACTGTGCCCAGCGCCCAGCCTTTTCAATTCCTCTGCCCCGGGTCCAGCCTGTTCCCATTCCTGTGCCCCGGGCTCAACTCGTGCCATTTACTGTTCCCTCATCAGAGCCTATGCCATTCACTGTTCCTCATGTACAGCCTCTGCCTGTTTCTCGGACTCATGTACAACCTATGAGTGTTACAGTGTCCCATGTACAGCCTTTGCCTGTTCCTGTGCCGCAGGCCCAGTCTATGCATGTTTCTGTGCCCCACATAGAGCCTATGCCAATCTCTGTGCCTCATGCACAGCGAATGTAGGTGCCTGTGCCCCATGTACACTGTTTGCCTCTTCCTGTTCCACAGACTCAATCTACACCTGTTACTGTTCCCAACGTACAGCCTATGCCAATCAGTGGGCATCAAACACAGCCTACATCAGTTCCTGTGTCCAATACACAACATATAGCAGTTAAGGAGTCTAGCATTCCACATACACCAGTTCCTGGTGAACAACCTAGACCAGGTCAGATGGCCTGTGTACAGCCTGTACCAAACGAAGTACCCCATATACAACACGTGCCAGTTTTGGTGTCCACTATACAGCCTGTGCCAGTGCTGGTGTCCCTCTGCCGCCTCCGTGACAGATTTACAGGACTACAGCTGCAGGAGCTCGAATGCATTTTCCAGAGAAATCACTACCTCTGTTCAGAAGACAGGTTCACTCATTGTGTGTATTCAGTCCTTTGGGGAGGGAGCAAGCTGGTAC
>NW_021611713.1:0-1270 GCF_004785775.1 Grammomys surdaster | reverse complement strand
AATAAAGATATTGACAGACAGAATTGGCTATTATAAACAGATTTTGATAGAACTGATTATTAAATAAAGATATTGACAGTATTGGTTTTTAAATAAAGATATTGACAGAATTGGTTTTTAAATAAAGATAGTGACAGAATTGATTTTAAATAAATATATTGACAGAATTGGTTATTAAATAGATACTGACAGAATTGTTTATTAAATAAAGATATTGACAGAATGGGTTTTTAAATAAATATTTTGACAGAATTGCTTACTAAACATATTGCTAGAACTGGTTATTAAATAAAGAGGTTGACAGAATTTGTTTTTAAATAAAAATATTGACAGAATTTGTTATTAAATAAAGATTTTGACAGAATTTGCTTTTAAATAAAGATATTGAGAGAATAGGTTATTAAATAAAGATATTGACTGAAATGGTTTTTAAATAAAGATATTGACAGAATTGGTTTTTAAGTACACATATTGACAGAATTGGTTTTTAAATAAATGTATTGACAGAATTTTAATTAAATAATGATATTGACAGAATTGGTTACTAAAAAAAGATATTGGCAGAAATGATTATTAAATAAAGATATTGACAGACAGAATTGGATATTAAATAAAGATACTCACAGAATTGGTTATTAAACAAAGATACTGACAGAATAAAGGTATTGACAGAATAGTTTATTAAATAAAGATATTGACAGAATTGGTTTTTAAATAAAGATATTGACAGTATTGGTTATTACAGCACTGTTTATTAAATAAAGATATTGACAGAATTGTTCATTAAACAAAGATATTGACAGAAATGGTTTTTAAATAAAGATATTGAGAGAATTGGTCTTTAAATAAATTATTGACAAAATTGGTTTTTAAATAAATATATAGACAGAATTTTTTTAAAATAAAGATATTGACATAATTGGGTTTTAATAAAGATATTGACAGAATTGGTTATTACAGAATTGATTATTAAATAAAGATATTGACAGAAATGGTTTTAAAATAATGATATTGACAGAATTGGTTATTAAATAAAGATATTGACGTAAATGGTCTTTAAATAAAATATTGACACAATTGGTTTTTAAATAAAGATATTGACAGAATGCCTTATTAAATATATTGCCAGAATTACTTATTAAATAAAGACGTTGACAGAATTGGTTAAGTAAAAGTATTGACAGAATTTGTTATTAAATATTTTGACAGAATTGTTCATTAAATAAAGATATTGACCTAATTGGTCTTTAAATAAATATTGACAAAATTG
>NW_021611712.1:0-2093 GCF_004785775.1 Grammomys surdaster | reverse complement strand
TGAGGATATTTTTCCTTCACACCTTTAACGATTAGAATGTGTACAATCTAGCCACAAAACAATACAAAAGTCTGGAGGCAGAAGCAGGTGGATTCCAGTTTTTGTGGCAAGCCTGGTCTATAGAAAGATTGAGGAGAGAGAGAGAGAGAGAGAGAGAGAGAGAGAGAGAGAGAGAGAGAGAGGAGAGAGGCGAGAGGCGAGAGGCGAGAGGCGAGAGGAGAGGAGAGGAGAGAGAGAGGGAGAGAGGGAGAGAGGGAGAGAGGGAGAGAGGGATAGAGGGAGAGAGGGAGAGAGGGAGAGAGGGAGAGAGGGAGAGAGGGTGAGAGGGAGAGAGGGAGAGAAGGAGAGAGGGAGAGAAGGAGAGAGGGAGAGAGGAGAGAGATGAGAAATGAGAGACAAAACCAGGTTGGCCAGGGTTTACACAGAGAAATCAAGTCATAAAAAATGAGGGGTGAGGAGGGAGAGAAATTGTGTATCACTGTATCATCTTTCTTTCATAAGTTCTACTTGGTTATCTTCCTGTATTTTCTCAATAGATGCTAATGCTATTTGTATTATATCATTTTCGTGATAGTGTTAGCAAATCTCAATGGGCCTTTCTTAGGACTGGGCTGGAAGAGAACAATTTCAATGCCCTTAAGAAGGCAGAGAGAGCCAAAAAATGGCAGCAGCTGACAAGTAATTTTACAAAATGTCCCAGCTGGTAAAGTCCTTACAAGGCACCTAACAGTGTGTAATTATTTTCAAAACATTTTATGCTGATTGTATTTCCAATCTCCAGTTTAAAAAGCAGAAATAAAACATAGCAGTACATCTCTGAAGCAGTGACAAGGGATCTAAGATGCAGGGGGAAAATGAGGGAGTCCATGCTGGTTTCAGCAGAATCCATCCTACAAGTAAAGTTACCCACCAAAAGCTAAGACCATGTTTGATGGTGAGCTTTTCCCATTCTGAGTTTGATATGAGCGTAACATTTTAATAATATGAGCATCTAAGAAATAGACCCAGATCAAAAACAGTTTTTAACTGGAAACTAAAATTGCAATCAACAAGCATGTGATGGTAGCTCTTTATTTTCTCATTTAAGCTGCCAACATTCTGGAATCTCTTTGTTGCTCATTCACTGCTTCTAACTATACACTAGCATGATGTGGAAGAAGCTTTGTATTGGGAAGACTCGCCTCTTATGCCATCACATTTTCTAATGTCTGATTAAAATAATCAATGTCTTACAGCTTATGCTATCTACAACATTCACAATTCTTCTATGAGCATTGTAGTTCTGAAAATATGATTACTTTGTGGTGCCCAAACATGGGGCTCAAAGTAGGTAAGCTTTCTCAATCCTTTTTCTAACAAAAACACATTTCGAGGTAAGGATAGAACTTCTTCAGATTGCTGCAGACTCCTAGATAGAGAATCATCGAGTTAAGACAACAAGAAGTTAAAAACCATGGGGCATTCACACTCCAAGAACAGGGGCTTGTTCCTGGTGGTATTAAATCATATGTTAGAAAGTAGAGGTGCTAAAACTTCAAAGAAGAGTTTGGCAGCATTTTATGACTTTGTACTGAGTGTCAACCCATGGTTCCCAGAGGAAGGAAGCATGTCTTTAGAAAATTGGGAAAAGGTAAGACAAGTGATGAGGAGGTTTTATCAATGTCATGGCCGTAGACAGATCCTGAGTCAAGCATTCTCATTTTGGATACAAATTAGAGACCTCCTTTAAGAAAAACCAGAAGTGGAATTCTTTGCAGAAGAAGCGCCCTCAGAGGATGAGGTAACTCCTCTGAGGACATAAACTAAGTCATATAATACTTCCTCATCTACCACTAATCTCCTCAAGGCACAACTGGGAGATGATTGGTTAAGTGATGAGGAATAACAAGAACTGGATGAAAGAGCAGAGGAGTATGATCTTGCTAAAGGAAGGGATCCTTTACATGATAAAAATCTTTCTAGGACAGAAATAGACGATATTTTTGCCTCAGCTACTGCCCCTTCTACTTTTAAAACAACATCAGCCAAGCTTGAAAGAAAAATGCTAATGAATAGGGGATTTTTAGGGGCCATAAAAGAAGCAAGGCCAAAAG